>NW_026914009.1:0-8856 GCF_034315485.1 Pezoporus occidentalis
CTCCCTCTGGCAGTCCAGAGGGGATGTTATCTTCAAGATCTCAGTCCAGGAACAAGGGGAAGGTGCCAGCTCTATAGAGCTATAACACAGTGTTTGGCTAGCTGATCTTTCAAGAGTTATACAGCACAAACTGTCTAATGAGTGAAGAAAAGGATCGTTTAAAATATGAAGCAAAAGAGCCCCATGCTCACAGCACCAGCATCCCTCTGGTTCCTCAAGGGGATGGTTTCTGCTGCCCTGAAATAAAGCAGAGGAGGTAAGGTTTGCTACAAGGCCTGTGGATCCTGTGGATGCCACAGGACAAAGCAGGGTTTTCATATCAGGGATTTCTTCCTCTTTGCTCTCAGATCCACTTGAAATGAGTTTTAGTACTCCCAGCTTCTCCAGGCTCCAGCTAGAAGGGTAATGCTGCTCTGTCTTCTCCCATGCAGCATCTACCCGTCCTTCCAGAGCCTTGTCCTTTGTGGTATTCACAGAGCCAGGGGTAAAACAAGTCAGGGGATTACACATTAACCGCCAGGGAGCTGTCAGACCAGGCAAGGGTCAGCCCAAAGGGGTCCAAGAGCCAGGTCAGGATACACCCAACAGGTTTTAAAATCAATGGCACCAGAAGGTCTTATTTGAACAGTATCAGCCCAAAATTGTTGCCTTTAAGAGTTTTATCCAGCCTTCAAAAGTCCCCAAAGGTGGTTTAGTACATAGCAATATGTAGTGTGTCATATCTGTGTTCAAAAACAAGATTCCCTCTTGGGAAGCACTCTTAGACATGTTCAACCCTCAGCGTAGGAGAAATCCAGCTCTCCTTTATCTTAGTTTATACTGCTACTTAGAATGAAAAAATAAAAGCACAACTTCCTTTTCATTTTGATGCAGCTGCCTTTACTTTTCAATAAGAAATCCTTCCGTTACTGTGATCCCAAAGATGAGAGGGGGCTGCAGGGCCTTCCAGGAAAGGACAGAAGTCACGTCTTTACTCCCAGAAAGCCCTAGTAGGGAATGACCCTGGTTATTCCTGCCTAGCACTTAATGTTCTGTAACAAAAGGTGGGTTTCCTACCCCATGCAGGTTACCAGGATGGATCCACCAGTAGCCCAGGAACTTGGTTACTGTATAGGCATCCTCACCCATTTAATTCAGCATCAGAGAGCACCTAAATAAGCCCTGCTGCTCCCCTGGGATTATTTAGGTGGTGATGGGTGTGATTTACATCCATCAACAACAAGGAATTAAATCCTTCACCTACATGGGATAAAGGTTGAGACCTTACCTGTTTTGAGATCTGATGTCTTTTCATTTGCTTTCATTATAAAATCTGGAATGGCTTTGTCAGGACTAAAGATGTACAATGGGGATACTTTCTGAGAGGGATCTGTGAATCTGTAGGAAACAACTGATGGAGAAGGGAATCATTTAAAACACCACGAATTAGCACTTCAAATTGTGTATGGATAGCACAGGCTATTTAATGAGAAAAAAACATTTAAAAGGCAGAGTGAATTTGATATCCTCAACAACAGAAGGACATGGATCAAGTCCAGACGAGGCCACGAGGGTTATCAGGGTGTCGTGGTTTAAACCCAGTCAGGTAGCTTGTTCACTCACTCCCAGTGAGTGGTGCCGAGCTGACAACAATCGAGGTCCGTGTCCGTCTTCCCGGAGGAATGGGGAGGAGGATCGAGAGAGTGCAACTCCTACGGGTTGAGACAAAAACAATCCAGCAACAAATCACCACCGCTACTATCAGCTAAAACAATGATAAGGGAAAATAACAAGGGAAGAGAATACGATACCACCGGCCAAGAAAACGAGTTCCACCCGGAAACCCCTGTCCTTCCGGGTAACTCCCAGTTACCCCTCACCCCGGGCATGACGTGCTGTGGTATGGAATACCTCCCCGGCTAGCCCGGGTCAGGCGCCCCGTCTCTGCTTCCTCACAGCCTCCCCTCCTCCCTGGCAGAGCATGAGCCTCACAAAGTCCTTGGCCAAACCAAAATATCCTTGTTATCAGCTCTGTTCCCGAGCTGAAAGTCAAAACACTGCACTGCACCAGTTAACACAAAGGAAAAACATGACTGCTACTGCAGAACCCAGGACGTTATCCACCCCTTATTCCATACCATTCACGTTGTGCTCAGATCCCACATTTTCAATACACCATCGCTCTCCCACATATATACATCCATATACATACAGACCAAGAGGAAAAAATCATTTTCTTAGTGCATGGACCAATCCCTATAATGCTGCCGAGTCCATTTGGTCCATGATGTTCAAAGTTCATTCTCTGTTGGGATGATGGCTGGAGGGAAGTCAGGGCCAGTCGCTGGTGACCTGGAGACATCTACTTGATGGGCTATAAAAGCATTACACAGCAGGCAACAGCATACAATTGAGTTCACTGGCTGTTTTCCCCTAAAATCAAATCCCCTTGAGGTATACATCGGACTTCCCCATCTTCCTGCATTACCCACCAAGTATATCCAGGTCCCTGAGCAAAAGCAATCCCACGAGTGGGTTTGCCTTTACCTGAAGCAGGAATTACCCAGACTGTCTTCCCCAGCAAATTCTTCATATGCACCACGGGAACTTTGTCCCCCTCTACAATATGTAACAGTTCTGACTGGGCTGGGCCAGCCCTGTTGGCAGATCCTCTGGTGTTGACCAACCAGGTGGCCTTTGGTAAGTGTGTATCCCAATGCTTGAAAGTTCCCCCACCCATTGCTCTCAGTGTAGTTTTTAACAGCCCATTGTACCGTTCGATTTTCCCAGAGGCGGGTGCATGGTAGGGGATGTGATATACCCACTCAATGCCATGCTCTTTGGCCCAAATATCTATAAGGTTATTCCTGAAATGAGTCCCATTGTCTGACTCAATTCTCTCTGGGGTGCCGTGTCGCCACAAAATCTGTTTCTCAAGGCCCAGGATGGTGTTCCGGGCAGTGGCATGGGGCACAGCGTATGTTTCCAGCCACCCGGTGGTTGCTTCCACCATGGTAAGCACATGGCGCTTGCCTTGGCGGGTTGGTGGCAGTGTGATATAGTCAATCTGCCAGGCCTCCCCATATTTATACTTCAACCATCGTCCTCCATACCAAAGAGGCTTTAACCGCTTGGCTTGTTTAATTGCAGCACGTTTCACACTCATGAATAACCTGGGCAATAGTGTCCATTGTTAAGTCCACCCCTCGGTCACGGGCCCATCTATATGTTGCATCTCTGCCCTGATGGCCTGAAGTGTCATGGGCCCACCGGGCCAAAAATAATTCACCTTTATGTTGCCAATCTAAGTCCATCTGAGCCACTTCAATCTTAGCCGCTTTATCCACTTGTTGGTTGTTCTGGTGTTCCTCAGTGGCCCGACTCTTGGGTACATGGGCATCTACATGACGTACCTTCACCACCAGGCTCTGCACCCTGGCAGCAATATCTTCCCACAGTGCAGCAGCCCAGATGGGTTTACCTCTGCGTTGCCAGTTGCTCTGCTTCCATTGCTTCAACCACCCCCACAGGGCATTTGCCACCATCCATGAGTCAGTATAGAGATAAAGTACTGGCCACTTTTCTCGTTCAGCAATGTCCAGGGCCAGCTGGATGGCTTTCACCTCGGCAAACTTGAGGCTCGATTCACCCTCTCCTTCAGCAGTTTCTGCAACTTGTCGTCCAGGACTCCATACAGCTGCCTTCCATCTCCGATGCTTTCCCACAATACGGCAAGAGCCATCAGTAAACAAGGCATACTGCTTTTCACTTTCTGACAGTTTATTATATGGTGGGGCCTCTTCAGCACGCACCGCCTCCTCCTCTGGTGACATTCCAAAATCTTTGCCCTCTGGCCAGTCCATGATGACTTCTAGAATGCCTGGACGACTGGGATTTCCTATTCGAGTTCGTTGTGTAATTAGTGCAGCCCATTTACTCCATGTAGCATCGGTTGCATGATGTGTAGAGGAGACCCTGCCTTTGAACATCCAGCCCAGCACGGGCAGCCGGGGTGCCAGAAGGAGCTGTGCTTCAGTGCCAATCACTTCCGAAGCAGCTCGAACCCCTTCATAGGCTGCCAGTATCTCTTTCTCAGTTGGGGTATAGCTGGCCTCAGATCCTTTATATCCCCGACTCCAAAAGCCGAGGGGTCGACCTCGAGTCTCCCCTGGAGCTTTCTGCCAGAGGCTCCAGGTAGGACCGTTCTCCCCAGCTGCAGTGTACAGCACATTTTTTACATCTGGTCCGGTCCGGACTGGTCCAAGGGCTACTGCATGAACTATCTCGCGTTTAATTTGCTCAAAGGCTTGTTGCTGCTCAGGGCCCCATTTAAAATCATTCTTCTTCCGGGTCACATGATAGAGAGGGCTTACAATCGAAGTGTAATTTGGGATGTGCATTCTCCAGAACCCCACTGCACCCAAGAAAGCTTGCGTTTCTTTCCTATTAGTTGGTGGAGACATTGCTGTTATCTTGTTGATCACATCTGTGGGGATCTGTCTACATCCATCTTGCCATTTTATTCCCCAAAATTGAATCTCCTGTGCAGGTCCCTTGACCTTACTCCGTTTGATGGCAAAACCAGCTTTCAGCAGGATTTGGATTATTTTCCTCCCTTTCTCAAAGACTTCTTCCGCTGTATCGCCCCACACAATAATGTCATCAATGTATTGCAGGTGTTCTGGAGCTTGCCCCTGTTCCAGTGCAGTCTGGATCAGTCCGTGGCAAATGGTAGGGCTGTGTTTCCACCCCTGGGGCAGTCGGTTCCAAGTGAACTGGACACCCCTCCAAGTAAAAGCAAACTGTGGCCTGCACTCTGCTGCCAAAGGAATTGAGAAAAATGCATTGGCAATATCAATCGTGGCATACCACTTGGCTGCCTTTGACTCTAGTTCATACTGAAGTTCTAGCATGTCCGGTACGGCAGCACTCAATGGTGGTGTGACTTCATTCAGGCCACGATAGTCTACTGTTAGTCTCCATTCTCCATTAGACTTTCACACTGGCCATATGGGGCTATTAAAGGGTGAGCGGGTCCTGCTGATCACCCCCTGACTCTCCAGTCTACGGATCAGCTGATGGATGGGAATCAGGGAGTCTCGGTTGGTGCGATATTGCCGCCATATTGGCACTTGTTGGCTATTCAGCAACCCCACAGCAAGGGATCTTCTGAGAGACCAGGCAAGGTGGACAGCTGCTCAATTTCCTCAGTCTCCAAAGCAGCAATACCAAAAGCCCACTCTCCAGTACCCTCTCTTAGGTATCTATGCGAGAATGCATGGAGCCTCTGGACCAGTCACAATGTGCTTTTGCCATTCTCTCCCAGTCAGGCTGATTTCAGCCTCCAGCACAGTCAACTCTTGGGATCCTCCTGTCACTCCAGAAATATAGATGGGTTCCACCCCTTATCAGCTTGATGGCATCAGGGTACACTGTGCACCGGTATCTACTAGAGCCTTATACTTGTGTGGGACTGATGTGCCAGGCCATCTGATCCACACAGTCCAGTAAATCCGATTGTCCCCTACCTCCACCTGGCTGGAGGCAGGGCCCCTCTAATGGTCGTCACAGCATTGGACACTTAAGTCGTGGTGAAAGGGATTATTCTTCGTTATCACAGGAGCTGGAGTAAAATCAGCTCTTCCACTCCATCTGGGAAACTGATCACCAGAGACTGAAGCCGTAGCTCTCATGGGACGATCAGTCTTGGCCCTTGCTCCCCTCTTCAGTTCACTCACCCGTTCCTCCAAAGCTGAAGTAGGTTTTCCATCCCACTTTGTCATGTCTTCTCCGTGATCCAGCAGGTAAAACCATAGGGTACCCCGTGGCGTATACCTCCTGTATCTCCTCTCTTGAACAATAGGACGCCTTTTGTTAATAGCTGAGACGTGTGTTGGTACACGTGAGGAGCTGGATAAATCAGATAGATTGTCCCTCAATTGTTCGAGGTCCTGGGACAGTTTTTTCACAGCTGAGATGATGGAAGGGGTGAGATTGTCTTCGAACTCTCGGAGTTTATGAACCATTTCATCCACTGTTAGTGGTACTATGTCATTCCAGGTTACTGTTGCCAATGAATGGGCATATGATGACGGTGCATTCCGTGTAAGTTTTCGCCACATGGGTCGTGTACATTCAACTTCATCTGGATCTATAGGTGTATCCCCGTTATTCGGCTTGATGTGATAGAGCATCTCTACGATGGCCGATTCCCTCAGAGACTGGATGCCTTTGTCTATAGTAGTCCACTTGGCCGAACGACTCGTAACATCGTCCTTGTACGGAAACCTTTCTTTCACAGCTGCCAAGAGCCGCCTCCAAAGGCTGAGGGACTTTTTCTCTCTTGCAATTGCTTTGTCAATTCCCCCTTCTCTAGCAAGTGATCCCAGCTGCTTGGCTTCTGTACCTTCTAGTTCGTGACCATCGGCCCCATTGTCCCAGCATCGGAGTAACCAGGTGATGATGTGCTCCCCTGGTTGACGGGTAAAATCTTTTCGCATATTCCGCAGCTCGGTTGAGGTCCGAGGTCGAGAAGTTACCTCTTCTTCTTCTTCTTCGTCATGTGATGATGACTCCTGATCAGATTCTGGACCGGGTGGTGAATTCATTGGTTCTTCATCTCGCTTCACCCTTTTTGCCTCCTTTTTGCTTGTTCTCTTGCGTACAGGGGCAACCGATATTGGTACAAATTGGTCCTCTGGTTTGGCTGCAGTGATTATCACTGTGGTTTAGTAGCAACTGTACTTGTTGCTGGGGGTGGTGCAGCTGCTGTGCTTGGAGCTGGGGTAACCGCGCTGTCTGTTGCAGTTGAAGTTTGAGCAGCTGCTGTACTTGCCACTGGGGTAGCTGCTCTGTTCATTGAGGCCAAAGTTTGAGTAGCGACTGTACTTGTTGCTGGGGGTGGTGCAGCTGCTGTGCTTGGAGCTGGGGTAACCGCGCTGTCTGTTGCAGTTGAAGTTTGAGCAGCTGCTGTACTTGCCGCTGGGGTAGCTGTGCAGTTCATTGCAGCCAAAGTTTGAGTAGCGACTGTTGCTTTGCCCTCAGATCCGCCGACATTCTTTTCCTTTTGAAGGTGCTGGATAGTGTTGAACAAGGCCCTGTAAGCATAGGCCAAGCCCCAGCACGTTGCCATGATTTGTCCATCTCTGGTATGGCCAGAATGACCACACACCTCATTTAAGTGTTTTACTAATTCTTCTGGATTTTGCAGTTGTTCGGTAGTGAAATTCCAAAGTACTGGAGGGGCCCACTGACCTAGATACTTGCCCATACTATCCCACACACCCTGCCACTCATGGCTGTCCAGCCTCAGGGAAAATCTCTCGGTCCTCCTACATCGTCGTTTGACCCCAGACAAGACCCAAACCTGACTCTGCTTAACTCCTGAAATCAGTAGTGGGTAAAACACACTCTGTATGCGTGTTAGCATGGTGATTCCCATCACCATCAGCAAACAAGTCTCAACAGCATTAAAATGCCATTCAAAAAATTCAAAACTCTCAAATGTAAATGGTCTGGGGGGACGACTGGGAGGGTAAAAGGATGTCTCCTTCACAGGTTGAGCACCTGAGAAGGAGAAAAAAGATGTGTAATTGCTAAGCACCTCCATCATATACCTCCCAAAGTATAAAGGTGGTGACCACACTGGGAACATAAGCCAGATCAGTTTCATGATCAATGATTGTATTGTATTACAAGTCATTACTATAAAGTACAATGGGACAAAAACCTTAGCCCAAGCCCCACACTTGAAAAACACTAATACAGCAAATACCGGATGGACGTAAGATCATGCCGGAACCGCACCAGGCTCTCTGGGAGCATGGAATCATTCCGAAGCACCGGCTCATGCTGCAGCTCCCCCTCATTCCAGAGCCCTGGATCATCTGGGAGCACTGGATCCCATTGGTATCGCAGCTCCTGGTGCTTGGGAGCAGATCCTATGGGATCTGGATCCGGATGCTCCACATATGGACACGGATCCAGGTCTGGATCCGGTTGCGGGGGAGAGCGCTGACACAGACAAGAAATTCCATGGGGCTGGAAGAGAGGAACCGGGCTCCAGGAGGGGCTCAGGGATGGGGGGGAGAGTCACCATTGCCCACCATTGCCCCCCATTGTCTCCATTGACCTTATTGCCCCCCATTACCCCCCTTTACCCCCATTGCCCCCCATTACCCCCATTGCCCATTACCCCTAATTACCCCCATTGCCCCTGTTACCCCATTACCCCCCATTACGCCATTGCCCCCCATTGCCACCCGTTACCCTCATTCCCAACTCACTTCCCACTGCTCCGCACTGGATCCAAAGATGGGGCTGGGGATGCCCCGGCCCCGCCGCGCATCCGGTTGCGGCTCCCATTGAGGCTCCAGGGACCCCGGGTTCGAGCCCCGAGCTCCCGGGTTCGGGTCCCGAGCTCCCGGGTTCGAGCCCCGGTGCCCCCGGAGCAGCGGCGAGAGCCGGGGGGGGGGGAAGCCCCGGTGCCCCCCCACGGAGCAGCGCCCCCAGCACCGAGCGGCGCCGCTCCCGTAGCAGCACCGGGGCCCGGTGCAACAGCGCCCCCAAGCGGGCGGCCAGGACCCGCGCTATGGGGTGTTGGGGGGCGGGCATTGGGACCCCCAAGTTAGGGGGGGGCCCCTTTGTGGCCCCCAAGTCATGGGGTGGGGTCTGGGGGTCCCCGCTTGTGCCCTCCCCCAAGTTATGGGGCGCCCCCTTTGTGGCCCCCAAGGTATGGGGCAGGCTCTGGAAGTCCCCTGTGAAGCCCCCCAAGTTATGGGGTGCCCCCTTTGTCCCCCCCAAGTTATGGGGCGGGGCCTGCGTCCCCCCTATGGAGCTGCCCTTTGTGCCCCCCAGGTATGGGGCGGGGTGTGGGAG
>NW_026914010.1:0-5874 GCF_034315485.1 Pezoporus occidentalis
ACCGTAAACCTAACCCTACCCCATTTCTCCCCTCTAACTGTAACAAAGCGAGTGCAACACTATATATATAGATATATAGGAAAACACAGTAAATGTAACAAAGTGAGCAAAATAAAGCATGTTCAAGAGCATTCTAATGACCCACAGAGGTACTCAACCCTAACCCTAACCCTAACCCTAACACTAACCCTAACCCATTTCTCCCCTGTAACTGTAACAAAGTGAGTGTAATACTATATGTATATATATATACAGGAAAACAGAGGAAACGTAACAAAGTGAGCAAAATAAAACATGTTCAAGAGCATTCTAATGACCCACAGAGGTTCTCAACCCTAACCCTAACCCTAACCCTAACCCTAAACCTAACCCTAACCCTAACCCATTTCTCCCCTGTAACTGTAACAAAGTGAGTGTAATACTATATGTATATATATATACAGGAAAACAGAGGAAACGTAACAAAGTGATCAAAATAAAGCATGTTCAAGAGGATTCTAATGACCCACAGAGGTTCTCAACCCTAACCCTAACCCTAACCCTAACCCTAACCCTAACCCTAACCCTAACCCTAACCCTACCCCTACCCCATTTCTCCCCTCTAACTGTAACAAAGCGAGTGTAATACTATATATCTAGATATATAGGAAAACACAGTAAACGTAACAAAGTGAGCAAAATAAAGTATGTTCAAGAGCATTCTAATGACCCACAGAGGTTCTCAACCCCAACCCTAACCCTAACCCTAACCCTAACCCTAACCCATTTCTCCCCTGTAACTGTAACAAAGTGAGTGCAACACTCACTATATATATAGATATATAGGAAAACACAGTAAATGTAACAAAGTGAGCAAAATAAAGCATGTTCAAGAGCATTCTAATGACCCACAGAGGTACCCTACCCTAACCCTAACCCTAACCCTAACACTAACCCTAACCCATTTCTCCCCTGTAACTGTAACAAAGTGAGTGTAATACTATATGTATATATATATACAGGAAAACAGAGGAAACGTAACAAAGTGAGCAAAATAAAACATGTTCAAGAGCATTCTAATGACCCACAGAGGTTCCCTAACCCTAACCCTAACCCTAACCCTAACCCTAACCCTAACCCTAACCCTAAACCTAACCCTAACCCTAACCCATTTCTCCCCTGTAACTGTAACAAAGTGAGTGTAATACTATATGTATATATATATACAGGAAAACAGAGGAAACGTAACAAAGTGATCAAAATAAAGCATGTTCAAGAGGATTCTAATGACCCACAGAGGTTCTCAACCCTCTAACCCTAACCCTAACCCTAACCCTAACCCTAACCCTAACCCTAACCGTAAACCTAACCCTACCCCATTTCTCCCCTCTAACTGTAACAAAGCGAGTGTAATACTATATATCTAGATATATAGGAAAACACAGTAAACGTAACAAAGTGAGCAAAATAAAGTATGTTCAAGAGCATTCTAATGACCCACAGAGGTTCTCAACCCCAACCCTAACCCTAACCCTAACCCTAACCCTAACCCTAACCCATTTCTCCCCTGTAACTGTAACAAAGTGAGTGCAACACTCACTATATATATAGATATATAGGAAAACACAGTAAATGTAACAAAGTGAGCAAAATAAAGCATGTTCAAGAGCATTCTAATGACCCACAGAGGTACTCAACCCTAACCCTAACCCTAACCCTAACCCTAACCCTAACACTAACCCTAACCCATTTCTCCCCTGTAACTGTAACAAAGTGAGTGTAATACTATATGTATATATATATACAGGAAAACAGAGGAAACGTAACAAAGTGAGCAAAATAAAACATGTTCAAGAGCATTCTAATGACCCACAGAGGTTCTCAACCCTAACCCTAACCCTAACCCTCCTAACCCTAACCCATTTCTCCCCTGTAACCGTAACAAAGTGAGTGTAATACTATATATATATATATATAGGAAAACACAGTAAACGTAACAAAGTGAGCAAAATAAAGCATGTTCAAGAGCATTCTAATGACCCACAGAGGTTCTCAACCCTAACCCTAACCCTAACCCTAACCCTAACCCTAACCCTAACCCTAACCCATTTCTCCCCTGTAACTGTAACAAAGTGAGTGTAATACTATATATATATATATATAGGAAAACACAGTAAACGTAACAAAGTGAGCAAAATAAAACATGTTCAAGAGCATTCTAATGACCCACAGAGGTAACCCTAACCCTAACCCTAACCCTAACCCTAACCCTAACCCTAAACCTAACCCTAACCCTAACCCATTTCTCCCCTGTAACTGTAACAAAGTGAGTGTAATACTATATGTATATATATATACAGGAAATAAAGCATGTTCAAGAGGATTCTAATGACCCACAGAGGTTCTCTAACCCTAACCCTAACCCTAACCCTAACCCTAACCCTAACCCTAACCCTAACCGTAAACCTAACCCTACCCCATTTCTCCCCTCTAACTGTAACAAAGCGAGTGTAATACTATATATATAGATATATAGGAAAACACAGTAAACGTAACAAAGTGAGCAAAATAAAGTATGTTCAAGAGCATTCTAATGACCCACAGAGGTTCTCAACCCCAACCCTAACCCTAACCCTAACCCTAACCCTAACCCATTTCTCCCCTGTAACTGTAACAAAGTGAGTGCAACACTCACTATATATATAGATATATAGGAAAACACAGTAAATGTAACAAAGTGAGCAAAATAAAGCATGTTCAAGAGCATTCTAATGACCCACAGAGGTACTCAACCCTAACCCTAACCCTAACCCTAACCCTAACACTAACCCTAACCCATTTCTCCCCTGTAACTGTAACAAAGTGAGTGTAATACTATATGTATATATATATACAGGAAAACAGAGGAAACGTAACAAAGTGAGCAAAATAAAACATGTTCAAGAGCATTCTAATGACCCACAGAGGGTCTCAACCCTAACCCTAACCCTAACCCTAACCCTAACCCTAACCCTAACCCTAACCCTAAACCTAACCCTAACCCTAACCCATTTCTCCCCTGTAACTGTAACAAAGTGAGTGTAATACTATATGTATATATATATACAGGAAAACAGAGGAAACGTAACAAAGTGATCAAAATAAAGCATGTTCAAGAGGATTCTAATGACCCACAGAGGTTCTCAACCCTAACCCTAACCCTAACCCTAACCCTAACCCTAACCCTAACCCTAACCCTAACCGTAAACCTAACCCTACCCCATTTCTCCCCTCTAACTGTAACAAAGCGAGTGTAATACTATATATCTAGATATATAGGAAAACACAGTAAACGTAACAAAGTGAGCAAAATAAAGTATGTTCAAGAGCATTCTAATGACCCACAGAGGTTCTCAACCCCAACCCTAACCCTAACCCTAACCCTAACCCTAACCCATTTCTCCCCTGTAACTGTAACAAAGTGAGTGCAACACTCACTATATATATAGATATATAGGAAAACACAGTAAATGTAACAAAGTGAGCAAAATAAAGCATGTTCAAGAGCATTCTAATGACCCACAGAGGTACTCAACCCTAACCCTAACCCTAACCCTAACCCTAACACTAACCCTAACCCATTTCTCCCCTGTAACTGTAACAAAGTGAGTGTAATACTATATGTATATATATATACAGGAAAACAGAGGAAACGTAACAAAGTGAGCAAAATAAAACATGTTCAAGAGCATTCTAATGACCCACAGAGGTTCTCAACCCTAACCCTAACCCTAACCCTAACCCTAACCCTAACCCTAACCCTAACCCTAAACCTAACCCTAACCCTAACCCATTTCTCCCCTGTAACTGTAACAAAGTGAGTGTAATACTATATGTATATATATATACAGGAAAACAGAGGAAACGTAACAAAGTGATCAAAATAAAGCATGTTCAAGAGGATTCTAATGACCCACAGAGGTTCTCAACCCTAACCCTAACCCTAACCCTAACCCTAACCCTAACCCTAACCCTAACCCTAACCCTAACCCTAACCCTAACCGTAAACCTAACCCTACCCCATTTCTCCCCTCTAACTGTAACAAAGCGAGTGTAATACTATATATCTAGATATATAGGAAAACACAGTAAACGTAACAAAGTGAGCAAAATAAAGTATGTTCAAGAGCATTCTAATGACCCACAGAGGTTCTCAACCCCAACCCTAACCCTAACCCTAACCCTAACCCTAACCCATTTCTCCCCTGTAACTGTAACAAAGTGAGTGCAACACTCACTATATATATAGATATATAGGAAAACACAGTAAATGTAACAAAGTGAGCAAAATAAAGCATGTTCAAGAGCATTCTAATGACCCACAGAGGTACTCAACCCTAACCCTAACCCTAACCCTAACCCTAACACTAACCCTAACCCATTTCTCCCCTGTAACTGTAACAAAGTGAGTGTAATACTATATGTATATATATATACAGGAAAACAGAGGAAACGTAACAAAGTGAGCAAAATAAAACATGTTCAAGAGCATTCTAATGACCCACAGAGGTTCTCAACCCTAACCCTAACCCTAACCCTAACCCTAACCCTAACCCTAACCCTAACCCTAAACCTAACCCTAACCCTAACCCATTTCTCCCCTGTAACTGTAACAAAGTGAGTGTAATACTATATGTATATATATATACAGGAAAACAGAGGAAACGTAACAAAGTGATCAAAATAAAGCATGTTCAAGAGGATTCTAATGACCCACAGAGGTTCTCAACCCTAACCCTAACCCTAACCCTAACCCTAACCCTAACCCTAACCCTAACCCTAACCGTAAACCTAACCCTACCCCATTTCTCCCCTCTAACTGTAACAAAGCGAGTGTAATACTATATATCTAGATATATAGGAAAACACAGTAAACGTAACAAAGTGAGCAAAATAAAGCAACACTCACTATATATATAGATATATAGGAAAACACAGTAAATGTAACAAAGTGAGCAAAATAAAGCATGTTCAAGAGCATTCTAATGACCCACAGAGGTACTCAACCCTAACCCTAACCCTAACCCTAACCCTAACACTAACCCTAACCCATTTCTCCCCTGTAACTGTAACAAAGTGAGTGTAATACTATATGTATATATATATACAGGAAAACAGAGGAAACGTAACAAAGTGAGCAAAATAAAACATGTTCAAGAGCATTCTAATGACCCACAGAGGTTCTCAACCCTAACCCTAACCCTAACCCTAACCCTAACCCTAACCCTAACCCTAACCCTAAACCTAACCCTAACCCTAACCCATTTCTCCCCTGTAACTGTAACAAAGTGAGTGTAATACTATATGTATATATATATACAGGAAAACAGAGGAAACGTAACAAAGTGATCAAAATAAAGCATGTTCAAGAGGATTCTAATGACCCACAGAGGTTCTCAACCCTAACCCTAACCCTAACCCTAACCCTAACCCTAACCCTAACCCTAACCCTAACCCTAACCGTAAACCTAACCCTACCCCATTTCTCCCCTCTAACTGTAACAAAGCGAGTGTAATACTATATATCTAGATATATAGGAAAACACAGTAAACGTAACAAAGTGAGCAAAATAAAGTATGTTCAAGAGCATTCTAATGACCCACAGAGGTTCTCAACCCCAACCCTAACCCTAACCCTAACCCTAACCCTAACCCATTTCTCCCCTGTAACTGTAACAAAGTGAGTGCAACACTCACTATATATATAGAAACGTAACAAAGTGAGCAAAATAAAACATGTTCAAGAGCATTCTAATGACCCACAGAGGTTCTCAACCCTAACCCTAACCCTAACCCTAACCCTAACCCTAACCCTAACCCTAACCCTAACCCATTTCTCCCCTGTAACTGTAACAA
>NW_026914011.1:0-13914 GCF_034315485.1 Pezoporus occidentalis
CATCAGAACCACGCCCATCTCCACATGCCCCCCGCACTGAACCCCCTATGGATCCCCCCATGGAACCCTCCCCATGGACCCCCCCCTCCCTCCCATGGAACCTGCCTCTCTGACATCAGCCCCAGCACAAAGGGACCTGCATCCAGCACCCGTATCCCTGTGGCAGTTGCGCTTTGGGCGCAGTGGTGCTTGCAGCTCCTTGGTTGGAGCTCCTTGGTTGCAGCTCCTTGCTTGCAGCTCCTTGGCTGCAACTCCTTGGTAGCAGCTCCTTGGTAGCAGCTCCTTGGTTGAAGCTCCTTGGTAGCAGCTCCTTGGTTGCAGCTCCTTGGTTGCAACTCCTTGGTAGCAGCTCCTTGGTTGAAGCTCCTTGGTTGCACCTCCTTGGTTGCAGCTCCTTGGTTGCAGCTGCTTGGTTGCAACTCCTTGGTAGCAGCTCCTTGGTTGAAGCTCCTTGGTTGAAGCTCCTTGGTTGCAGCTCCTTGGTTGCAGCTCCTTGGTAGCAGCTCCTTGGTTGCAGGTCTTTGGTGGCAGCTCCTTGGTGTCACCCTTAGCAGTGATGGCAGCGAGGGCTTTGCTCCGTGTCCTCATCCTGCTGCTCTTGGCCTGGCTGGTGCATGGCTCCTGGGACAGCTGTGGGTGAGTGGCCCCAGGCTCTGGGGCTCCTGGTATTCCACAGGGAGATACTGCTGCTCCCAACCATGGTCACACCAATGGGGTGGTGAGCTTGGGGGAGCACCACTTCCTTGCCATCACCCCACGCGGTGGCAAAGCGCAGCTATGGGGCACCCCATAGGGTCCCCTGACCCTGAAGCACCCTATGGGGCAAGATGCTGCTCATCTAGTGGGCGCCTCAGAGGGTCCCTTGTCCCTGAAGCACCCTATGGGGCAAGATGATGCTCATCTATTGGGGGCCCCATAGGGTCCCTTGTCCCTGCAGCACCCTATGGGCTCGGACAATGCTCTCCCTTCATGCCTAACCATCAAATGTTGGGCTTGTGCTTCCAGAGTGACCTGCGGTATCCGTCCCATGGCTGATTACTATGGGATGTCGCGCATCGTCGGAGGCGTGGATGCGCAGCAGGGCGCCTGGCCGTGGATGGTCAGCATCCAGGTCCCCACGGCCAATGGCTCTTTGCACATCTGCGGGGGGTCCCTCATCACCCCCCACTGGGTCCTCACGGCCGCTCACTGCTTCGTCGGGCAAAAGTAAGGGGGAGAAGGGATTCCAGCCATAGGGAATAGCCAAAGAGCAGCTCCCATCCCGTCCCCTTCCCCATCCTGGATGCACTGGGAAGAGCGCTCAGGAGAAGGCTGCTTCCAGCTTGACAGCCCTTGAGCCTGAGGCGCGCTGGGGCAGTGCTTTCCTTTGGGAAGCAGCAGGAATGTGGCTCCTTCCCACCCCTCTTCTCCATAGAATGGAATGGAATGGATCATGGAATGGGTTGGGTTGCAAAGGAGCTGGGGATCATCCACTTCCAGCCGCTTGCCATGGGCAGGGATGCCGTCCATAGAGCAGCTTGCTCCAAGCCTGCCTTGAGCACTGCCAGGGATGGAGCATCCAAACCTTCTCCATCCATCCCATCCCAGTACCCCAGCGCCCTCATAGGGAATCCCTTCCCTATCTCCACCCTGCAATTCCCCGTCGGAACCCATCACCCCTTGTCCTACGCCTCTAACCCCTGCTCTTCCACTGCCTCCCAGCTTCACCACGGATTGGTTTGTGATGGTCGGAATCACGGACCTGGCTCGGGCCAATTCCGAGACCCAGAAGCGTTGGATCCGGCAGGTCGTGGTCCATGAATATTACACCGGCATCTCCGGCGGCTTCGACATCGCCTTGCTGGAGCTGGACCAGCCGGTGCAGTGCGGCTACCACGTGCAGCTCGCCTGCCTGCCCGATGCGACGCTCAGGCTATCCCAGCTCTCCGAGTGCTTCGTCAGCGGATGGGGCGCGAGGGAGGCCAGAAGTGAGTGCCCGACGGCCCCGTTGGCCTTGGAATGCCGGGTCATGGATTCATGGAATGGGATGGAAGGGAGGGTAAAGCTCATCCAGGTCTACTGGAGGTTGCTCCGACTGGGGATGGAGCCTCCCAGCCTTCTCCATCCAGCCCATCCCAGTGTCCCACCGCTTCCTTCTCTCCAACCTGAGCATCCCTGGTTCAGTTGGAACCCATCAGCCCTTGGCCCATCGCTGAAGGTCCCTCCATGTCCTCCTTACGCTGAGGATGCAGAGCAAAGGGGATGCAGCCCAGGCCATAGGGGGTGTTGACGGCTCCCATTGAGCTTCTCAGCCCCCAATACCCCCAAATCCATCCCTTGTCCCCCTAATCCTGACCCCCTTTGTGTCCCCACAGCGGGGGCATCGTCCCCATCAGCCCTGCAGGAGGCCAAGGTCCCCCTCATCGATGTCAAGCTCTGCAATAGCAGCCAATGGTACCGAGGGGCCATCAAGAGACACAACCTCTGCGCTGGGTACCCGCAGGGTGGCATCGACACCTGCCAGGTAGGGATGTGCCACTGGGGCTCCCTTCTCCTCTCCCATCTGCAGGGCCTTGCTCTGCATCCCCCTTTATCCCAGCTTCGGAAGCACATCCGGCTCCTGGTCCGTCATCCCTGCGCAGGGACCATAGAGCTTGGAGCTTTCAGAGCATCGAGATTCCACCACTAAACCATGTCATGAGCAGGGATTCATGGAATGCCTTAGGTTGGGAAGGAGCTTAAAGCATCCAGTTCTAAGCAAGGGGCAGGGACGCCTTCCATTAGACCAGCTTGCTCCAAGCCCCATCCATCCTTCTCCATCCTACCCATGCCAGTGTCCCACCACCCTCATAGGGAACAACTTCTCCTTATCTCCAACCCAAACTCCCCTCTTCCAGTTGGAAGCCATCAGCCCTCGTCCTATGGCTCCAATCCATGCTGAAGGTCCCTCTCCGCGCCCAAATGATGGAGGAGAACCCTTCCATCCCCATAGGCTGACAGTGGTGGTCCCCTCCGGCATTGCCACGGCGACCCATCCCCATCCTCATCCTCTCTCCTTCTCCTCCATAGGGTGACAGCGGCGGTCCCCTCATGTGCCGGGACAAGCGCGCCAACTTCTACTGGGTTGTGGGGCTGACGAGCTGGGGCCGCGGCTGCGCCAGGGCCAAGAAACCGGGGGTCTACACCTCGACGCAGCACTTCCACGACTGGATCCTCTACCAGCTGAGGACGTTCCGCTCCGCGGCAGCCTCCGCGACGCCCCCGACATGGAGCCACCAGCACGTCTCCCATACCCCCGTCCAGGAGACGATGCCGGCGCCCACGGCCTCCAGCACCAGTGGCTTCTGCTACTTCCCAGTCCGGGTGCTGTTGGAATTCATCACTCGGGTGCAGGAGTTGCTGCAGGCTCTAAGGGGGGAGAAGTCTTGAGGAGCGGCATCGCTTGCACGTGGCTCGAGCTTCAGTAAAGTTGCCTTATTTTCCCACAGAGAGGATGCTTTGCATGCCCACCTCTTCTTCTGGTCCATGGGGAGGGATGGGGATGAGGGATGGAGGGAACAGTGGGAAGCAGGAGCTGGGAAGCAGGAAATCAACCAGGTTGGGAAAGACCTTCAGGAGCATCAAGTCCAGTCATTGCCCCACCATTAAAACATGGCATGAAGAGGGAGGGGGGACAGCTTCCATTAGACCTGGTTGCTCTGAGCCCCATCCGTCCTTCTCCATCCAACCCATCCCAGACTCCCAGCACCCTCACTTCCTTATCTCCAACCTGAACTTCCCTGTTCCAGTTGGAACCCATCACCCCTTGTCTTATGGCTGCAATCCATGCTGAAAGGCTGCTCTCCACACCCAAATGATGAAGGAGAACCCAACCTTCCATGGTTCTGCTTCTTCCCTGCATCCAGCTGGAGCATCCCACTTCATCCCTGCATCCAGCTGGAGCATCCCACTTCATCCCTGCATCCAACTGGAGCATCCCACTTTCTCAGGGCATCCCCCTCTCCTCCATCACTGCTCTGTGGACATCTGCCCAACAAGGCGTTAAGCTCGTCCCAGCACCCGGGGGGGTGCCCCTTGGGTCTCTTCCATTGGGTGTCGTGTGCACCCCCCCCACTCCCCCCCCCCCCCCCCCCCAGCCATAGTGAGCATGCAAAGCTCAATGAAGGGGGGACACCCTCATGCATCACCCTGGTAGGGGGAGCATTAATGTCATGGGGGGGTCCATAAGGGGAGGAGGTTTAAGCTTCAAGCCCTGGGGTGATTTGGAGTGGGGACATGCTTTGGGGAGGTGCTACGGGGGGGGGGGGGGGGGGGGTGTGATGGGGGGGCAGCCATTTCCAGCAGGTTTTTTTGGGGGGAGTCCCAGTACCCGCTGGGAGGGGTCCTAAGGGAGAGCCCATTGGGGGGGTCACAGCACCCACTGGTGGGGGGGTCACAACACCCACTGGTGGGTGTCCAATTGGGAGGTCCCATGGGCCGGGGTCCCAGCAGCCAGTGTGGGGGGGCACCGTGAAGAGGTCCCAGCACCCATGGGGAGGGTTCTCAAGGGCTGGTCCCAGAACCCACTATGAGGAATCTTATGGGGGGGGGTTGCCAGCACCCATTAGGGAGGTCCAATGGGAGAGCCCATGCGGGGGGTCCCAGCACCCATTAGTGGGGGTCCCATAGGGGGATGCCAGCAGCGATGGGAGGGGGTCCACCGTGGGGATGCTATGGGGGGGGGTCCTAGCACCCATTGGGAGGGGTCTAATAGGGAGGTTCCCTGGGATTTTGTATGGATTTGTCCCTTGTAAAAGAGATGTTGGAGCGTGCCCATTCGCAGCAGCTGCTAGAAAATGCTAAGGCAAAAGGCAGAAAGATTCCAATGGCATGGCAGTGTTGTAAAGGAGGCGTTGACAGCAGATGCCTGGAACAGAACAGGGCAGGTCAGGGTTAACCCCCGAGCGTGCACAGTGGAAGTGCGGTCTGTTTGGGCTGATTTCAATGGCTGGATGGAGGATGGAGCTCCTGTGCAGCGCCAGGGCCGGGTTCTAAGGCTGTGAGCAGGGGAGAGCTCCTGTTAAAGTGCGTAATCCTGAAAGCCCTGCCTGGGAAGGCGCCTGCCCTTCAAGAACCTGGGACGAGGCTGTGCTTGTGTTCCCACAGGTAAAGGACCTCGCTGGGTCCCTGCAGGATGGGCTCCTCCGGTCTTGTCTTCTGCCTCTTCCTCACAACAGGACTGCCCCTACCGTGGCTTCCGCCCAGCCACAAGAGAGCATCTGCAGCCAAGGGACAGGACAAGACACCCTGTGCCTGCCGGGTGCCAGAGCCAGGAGTGCTTTCAGGCTGCTGTGGGATGCCTGGGTGGGGGCTGGCATTCCCTCAGCTGCTCCAGCAATGGCAGCCTCGGTTCCTGGGCACACGGGGGATGCTGGGGGTACAACAACCAGGAGCTGTTTCCAGCCACAAGAGATTCCTCTGTTAACACTGTAAAATGGATCTGGATCTGCATTTTCATTCTAGAGCTCAAGCCCAGTTGTGAGTGCAGAAAGTGAACTGTTCTTTCCCTGTTCATCTGCTAGGGTAGGAGCACAAGGGAGAAACTTGTATTAAGAGGGTTGGTTTTGTTCGTTTTCATTGGCTTAGGCAGTTTCTGATTGATGGAGCCCCAGCACGAGCATGGATAAAGTGGGCTTTGGAGGCACAGGGCTGTAAGGGACATGGGGTCCACACGGATGCTACCACAAGAGGCAGCCAGGATGAAGCTGGGTGGCAGGGGGTCACTGTAGGGATGCTGCGGACAGGATGGGGACAGGTCGCACAGGCTGGCAGCAAGGTGGCATCTGATGGCTGGGAAAGGCTCCCTGAGAGCTGCAGCACAGGGACAGCAGCCAGGCCCTGCTGGACCACAGCCACCAGCACTGGGGCACCGACAGCATCCAGACTGGGGAGGTTATAGCAACAGCCACGGGTGCAAGCTGTGGGCACCCAGAGCCACTGGTTGGGGTGGGGCGCAGTGGTGGCACTGGGGCAGCGCTGAGGGCCAACCTCTTGCTGCCCCATCCCCATTTAACCCAAGAAGTTCTCTGTCCCCATCCAGCCCTGTGTCCCCACAACCTGTCCTGCACCAGTGTCACCGGCAAAAGGCAGCAGTTTCACCCCCAGAACCACCTCAGCCTGGACACTTCCCTGCACCATAGGTGATGCTTGGCATCCCCAGGCTGCTGGAGCAGTGACCGCCCTGTGGCCCCACGCTGTGGGACAGCCCATGGGGCCAGCAGGCCCCTGTCCCTATCAAGTGTCAGCAGTGCCTGGGGTGCAGAGCCCACACGGGGCAGGGGCTCCAGGGCCCTGCACGAGCCCCCACGCTGCTCCCTGCAGATGGATTTTCTCCCAGCTCCTCCGCAGCCGGGATCCAAGCATGGAAAACCGTCACTGCCGGCGGCTGCGGGAGGCAGCGCTGGGCTCCCCCCGCCCCGCCTCCTCCTCCACAGCCCCCCCTTAATGAGGCAGAGGAAACAGGAGCAGCCTGGAAGGTTGAATTGGAAGCTGGGAGCAGGCAAAGGGGACACGGAATGGGGGACACGGAATGGGGGAGAGAGCAGGGACTGGGGGGTGACTGTGAGAAGCAGGAAGGCTGAAGGGGATCGTGGTGGGGCTGCAAGGAGGGCGTAGAGGAAGGAAGAAATCTGGTAGCCGGGTTAGGGACATGGGGAGGGATCCAGGAGCCATCAGCATAAGAGCTTCATTGGCTGGGGGGTGCGGGCAGGGGGGACAGGGGTGAGTTCTTTGGGTCTCCTCTTGCTGCCCTTCCGGGTGCTGCTCCCCCAACGAGGCTCTGAGGAAGACAAGAGCAGAGAAGCAGATGAGGCAGCTCCTGGGCAACAGCAGCAAACCCAGAGCCCCTTCCTGAGGAGGATCTGTGAGTTACATCAGAGTGATTCGTGTCAGCAACTCAGGGGTCCTAGCGATCATTGCACTTTGTGTGGAGATGGAATCCCTTGTGATCATTGTGCTATGTGCAAAGGGTATGGTAAGTGTCCCTGTCAATACCACAGTGAGGAGGAAGAAGAAACAAGGGAATAATTCCCCTGGGTCAACCGCAATATTGTGCACAGAAATGTTTTGTTCATTGTTTAAAGTGCATGAATGTGCTTAGAAAAAGGGGGGCTAGGTAACTTAGAGATATGTCCTGTTACAGAACGTTGTGAAACCTGTGCGCTGAACAAATGAACACATCAGGAGTGGAATTCATGGGGGCTAAGATGGCGGTCAGACTTGTGAGAGACATCATGTTTCTTGACCCGGAGACAAGACCCCAACAAGAGGTGGAGAAGCCCGGGAAAAGAAGACAACAGGATTGGCTGAAACCCAAGAAGCCCGGGAAAAGAAGACAACAGGATTGGCTGAAACCCAAGAAGCCCGGGAAACCCCAAAGTGTAAGAGACTATCCCCAGCAGTTCCCGGTGTGCGTCTCGGGCGGGGCTGAGCGGAGCCGAGCCGAGCCTAGCCGAGCCTCGGCTCCCCGGCGCACCCAGCGCTGCTTGCTTCTTGTCTCTCGATATTAATTACAGTAAAAATCAATTAAAACAGATTGGCGAGGTTCTTCTAACAGCACGATACGTGGAAAAACATTAAAACAGAAGCGGAAAATCGAGGTGCTGTGAACCTGCCCCACAGCCTGAATGCTCCACATCCCGTCCGGCACGAGGCGAACCGCGGGCTGGGCGGCGGGGAGGAAAACGGCGCTCCCGCGGGAGCCGAGCGGAGGCTGCGGCGGCGGCTCCCCTCCGGCCGAGGGGCTGCGCCTGGTGGCGGCGGGACAAGGAGCTGCGGAGCACGGGCGCGCCGCCTCCACCTCCCCGCTGCCGCGAGCTCCCTCACTCGCCCGGCGGCGGCAGCAGCAGGCTCCGGCGGGCTCCCCCCATTGCCTGCCCGCGGGCAGAGGGCTGTGATACTCGCCCGCCCCTCGCCTTTGTGTGCTCCGGCAGGCGCCAAGATGCGCGCTGCGGGGCGGCGGGGGGTCCACTCCTCCCGGTGAGAGGCGGGAAGAAACCCAGCCTCTGCCCCGCAGGTTTTTCACCCCCAGCAATGGTCTGTTAACAGAGAACGATTCAGTCAAACACGCTACCCTGCAACACAGAGCTGCCATAGACTTTGTGCTAGTAGCTCAAGGACGTGGTTGGCAAGGCTGTGACA
The DNA here is from genome assembly GCF_034315485.1 of Pezoporus occidentalis. NCBI lineage: Eukaryota > Metazoa > Chordata > Aves > Psittaciformes > Psittacidae > Pezoporus > Pezoporus occidentalis. Next base: position 8,158 of record NW_026914011.1, read on the forward strand.
GAATGTGTTACATGAACCTGTCTGATCGTTCTGAGTCTGCCCATGATGCAATTCAACGCCTGCTTTAGAACACTGCCATCCCATTCGCAGCTTTCTGCCTTTTGCCTTAGCGTTTTCTAGCAGCTGCTGCGAATGGGCACGCTCCAACATCTTTTACAGGGCACAAGTCCATACGGCTTTGGAGGGGAGGTGGGAGTTCAAATGGTGCCAAACCCATGGAATTCGGGGGGGGGGGGGGGGGGGGGGGGGGGGGAAGAAGGGATTGGAAAGGGTTTGGGGCAGAAGGGATGGAGTTTGTGGGGTGTTCCTGGAAGCGGGCATGGTTGCATGGGGCTTGGAGCATCCTGCTCTATGGAAGATGTCCCTGCCCATGGCAGGAGCTGGAGCTGCATGAGCTTTAAGGTGCCTTCAACCCAACCCATTCCACGACTCCGTGGCTCCATGACTCCATGATCCCACACTCCTGTGCTGCAGTGTGGATGTTCTCTGGTGTATGTGTTATCAGTATTATAGCCAATTCCGGTGCAGCGATAGCAGATAAAACAGCGCTGGCTGCCCCACGGAGCCCGCCCGTCTGCCCAAGACGCGCACACGCGGTGCCTGGGAGGTGGTCCTTTATCTTTTTCGGTTCAAGGCCCCAGCCAATCCTGTCGCCCCTCCTCACTCGGATGTTGACGTCGCTCTTCCCCATTGGTTCTCTTGGTTGCAGGGGTCTCATTACCGACAAGTTTCGGGAGGATTCGAGAAGCGTCCACTGCCAGCCTCCTCACCGTCGCATCCCCCTCCCCTCAAGCGTTGCAACAGGACACCACTTCGAGCCGCCCAGCCCCCTTTTCTCTCTCGCAATCCCGCGCAACAATACAACTGACCTCCCCCCCATTACTTACAGAGTACAACAGGTACAGAGTCAAAAAGAATTGTTTCACATAACGATAGCCACAGAGAGCCTCCTTCCCCCCAAACTTCTTCATCAACAAACCCCACACATTACATATGGATCTTAGGAATGAGCTGGTGGCACAAGGGAGCTCCAGAATATCCCACAAACAGAGCATCCCATAGGGATTCAGAGCATCCAACAGGGCTCCAGAGCATCCCAGAGAGCTCCAGAGCATCCCATAGGGATTCAGAGCACCCTGAAAGCAGAGTGTCCAATAGGGGTTCAGAGCATCCCACAGGGATTCACAGCATCCCACAAGAAGAGCAGCCCACAGGGCTCCAGAGCATTCCACAGAGCTCCAGAGCATCCCACAGGGATTCAGATCACCCCAAGCCCATCAGAACCACGCCCATCTCCACATGCCCCCCGCATTGAACCCCCTATGGACCCCCCCCTCCCTCCCATGGAACCTGCCTCTCTGACATCAGCCCCAGCACAAAGGGACCTGCATCCAGCACCCGTATCCCTGTGGCAGTTGCGCTTTGGGCGCAGTGGTGCTTGCAGCTCCTTGGTTGCAGCTCCTTGGTTGCAGCTCCTTGGTTGCAGCTCCTTGGTAGCAGCTCCTTGGTAGCAGCTCCTTGGTTGCAGCTCCTTGGTAGCAGCTCCTTGGTTGCAGGTCTTTGGTGGCAGCTCCTTGGTGTCACCCTTAGCAGTGATGGCAGCGAGGGCTTTGCTCCGTGTCCTCATCCTGCTGCTCTTGGCCTGGCTGGTGCATGGCTCCTGGGACAGCTGTGGGTGAGTGGCCCCAGGCTCTGGGGCTCCTGGTATTCCACAGGGAGATACTGCTGCTCCCAACCATGGTCACACCAATGGGGTGGTGAGCTTGGGGGAGCACCACTTCCTTGCCATCACCCCACGCGGTGGCAAAGCGCAGCTATGGGGCACCCCATAGGGTCCCCTGACCCTGAAGCACCCTATGGGGCAAGATGCTGCTCATCTAGTGGGCGCCTCAGAGGGTCCCTTGTCCCTGAAGCACCCTATGGGGCAAGATGATGCTCATCTATTGGGGGCCCCATAGGGTCCCTTGTCCCTGCAGCACCCTATGGGCTCGGACAATGCTCTCCCTTCATGCCTAACCATCAAATGTTGGGCTTGTGCTTCCAGAGGGACCTGCGGTATCCGTCCCATGGCTGATTACTATGGGATGTCGCGCATCGTCGGAGGCGTGGATGCGCAGCAGGGCGCCTGGCCGTGGATGGTCAGCATCCAGGTCCCCACGGCCAATGGCTCTTTGCACATCTGCGGGGGGTCCCTCATCACCCCCCACTGGGTCCTCACGGCCGCTCACTGCTTCGTCGGGCAAAAGTAAGGGGGAGAAGGGATTCCAGCCATAGGGAATAGCCAAAGAGCAGCTCCCATCCCGTCCCCTTCCCCATCCTGGATGCACTGGGAAGAGCGCTCAGGAGAAGGCTGCTTCCAGCTTGACAGCCCTTGAGCCTGAGGCGCGCTGGGGCAGTGCTTTCCTTTGGGAAGCAGCAGGAATGTGGCTCCTTCCCACCCCTCTTCTCCATAGAATGGAATGGAATGGATCATGGAATGGGTTGGGTTGCAAAGGAGCTGGGGATCATCCACTTCCAGCCGCTTGCCATGGGCAGGGATGCCGTCCATAGAGCAGCTTGCTCCAAGCCTGCCTTGAGCACTGCCAGGGATGGAGCATCCAAACCTTCTCCATCCATCCCATCCCAGTACCCCAGCGCCCTCATAGGGAATCCCTTCCCTATCTCCACCCTGCAATTCCCCGTCGGAACCCATCACCCCTTGTCCTACGCCTCTAACCCCTGCTCTTCCACTGCCTCCCAGCTTCACCACGGATTGGTTTGTGATGGTCGGAATCACGGACCTGGCTCGGGCCAATTCCGAGACCCAGAAGCGTTGGATCCGGCAGGTCGTGGTCCATGAATATTACACCGGCATCTCCGGCGGCTTCGACATCGCCTTGCTGGAGCTGGACCAGCCGGTGCAGTGCGGCTACCACGTGCAGCTCGCCTGCCTGCCCGATGCGACGCTCAGGCTATCCCAGCTCTCCGAGTGCTTCGTCAGCGGATGGGGCGCGAGGGAGGCCAGAAGTGAGTGCCCGACGGCCCCGTTGGCCTTGGAATGCCGGGTCATGGATTCATGGAATGGGATGGAAGGGAGGGTAAAGCTCATCCAGGTCTACTGGAGGTTGCTCCGACTGGGGATGGAGCCTCCCAGCCTTCTCCATCCAGCCCATCCCAGTGTCCCACCGCTTCCTTCTCTCCAACCTGAGCATCCCTGGTTCAGTTGGAACCCATCAGCCCTTGGCCCATCGCTGAAGGTCCCTCCATGTCCTCCTTACGCTGAGGATGCAGAGCAAAGGGGATGCAGCCCAGGCCATAGGGGGTGTTGACGGCTCCCATTGAGCTTCTCAGCCCCCAATACCCCCAAATCCATCCCTTGTCCCCCTAATCCTGACCCCCTTTGTGTCCCCACAGCGGGGGCATCGTCCCCATCAGCCCTGCAGGAGGCCAAGGTCCCCCTCATCGATGTCAAGCTCTGCAATAGCAGCCAATGGTACCGAGGGGCCATCAAGAGACACAACCTCTGCGCTGGGTACCCGCAGGGTGGCATCGACACCTGCCAGGTAGGGATGTGCCACTGGGGCTCCCTTCTCCTCTCCCATCTGCAGGGCCTTGCTCTGCATCCCCCTTTATCCCAGCTTCGGAAGCACATCCGGCTCCTGGTCCGTCATCCCTGCGCAGGGACCATAGAGCTTGGAGCTTTCAGAGCATCGAGATTCCACCACTAAACCATGTCATGAGCAGGGATTCATGGAATGCCTTAGGTTGGGAAGGAGCTTAAAGCATCCAGTTCTAAGCAAGGGGCAGGGACGCCTTCCATTAGACCAGCTTGCTCCAAGCCCCATCCATCCTTCTCCATCCTACCCATGCCAGTGTCCCACCACCCTCATAGGGAACAACTTCTCCTTATCTCCAACCCAAACTCCCCTCTTCCAGTTGGAAGCCATCAGCCCTCGTCCTATGGCTCCAATCCATGCTGAAGGTCCCTCTCCGCGCCCAAATGATGGAGGAGAACCCTTCCATCCCCATAGGCTGACAGTGGTGGTCCCCTCCGGCATTGCCACGGCGACCCATCCCCATCCTCATCCTCTCTCCTTCTCCTCCATAGGGTGACAGCGGCGGTCCCCTCATGTGCCGGGACAAGCGCGCCAACTTCTACTGGGTTGTGGGGCTGACGAGCTGGGGCCGCGGCTGCGCCAGGGCCAAGAAACCGGGGGTCTACACCTCGACGCAGCACTTCCACGACTGGATCCTCTACCAGCTGAGGACGTTCCGCTCCGCGGCAGCCTCCGCGACGCCCCCGACATGGAGCCACCAGCACGTCTCCCATACCCCCGTCCAGGAGACGATGCCGGCGCCCACGGCCTCCAGCACCAGTGGCTTCTGCTACTTCCCAGTCCGGGTGCTGTTGGAATTCATCACTCGGGTGCAGGAGTTGCTGCAGGCTCTAAGGGGGGAGAAGTCTTGAGGAGCGGCATCGCTTGCACGTGGCTCGAGCTTCAGTAAAGTTGCCTTATTTTCCCACAGAGAGGATGCTTTGCATGCCCACCTCTTCTTCTGGTCCATGGGGAGGGATGGGGATGAGGGATGGAGGGAACAGTGGGAAGCAGGAGCTGGGAAGCAGGAAATCAACCAGGTTGGGAAAGACCTTCAGGAGCATCAAGTCCAGTCATTGCCCCACCATTAAAACATGGCATGAAGAGGGAGGGGGGACAGCTTCCATTAGACCTGGTTGCTCTGAGCCCCATCCGTCCTTCTCCATCCAACCCATCCCAGACTCCCAGCACCCTCACTTCCTTATCTCCAACCTGAACTTCCCTGTTCCAGTTGGAACCCATCACCCCTTGTCCTATGGCTGCAATCCATGCTGAAGGCTGCTCTCCACACCCAAATGATGAAGGAGAACCCAACCTTCCATGGTTCTGCTTCTTCCCTGCATCCAGCTGGAGCATCCCACTTCATCCCTGCATCCAGCTGGAGCATCCCACTTCATCCCTGCATCCAACTGGAGCATCCCACTTTCTCAGGGCAACCCCCTCTCCTCCTCCATCACTGCTGAGTGGACATCTGCCCAACAAGACCGCTGGGAGGGGTCCTAAGGGAGAGCCCATTGGGGGGGTCACAGCACCCACTGGTGGGGGGGTCACAACACCCACTGGTGGGTGTCCAATTGGGAGGTCCCATGGGCCGTGGTCCCAGCAGCCAGTGTGGGGGGGCACCGTGAAGAGGTCCCAGCACCCATGGGGAGGGTTCTCAAGGGCTGGTCCCAGAACCCACTATGAGGAATCCCATGGGGGGGGGTTGCCAGCACCCATTAGGGAGGTCCAATGGGAGAGCCCATGCGGGGGGTCCCAGCACCCATTAGTGGGGGTCCCATAGGGGGATGCCAGCAGCGATGGGAGGGGGTCCACCGTGGGGATGCTATGGGGGGGGGTCCTAGCACCCATTGGGAGGGGTCTAATAGGGAGGTTCCCTGGGATTTTGTATGGATTTGTCCCTTGTAAAAGAGATGTTGGAGCGTGCCCATTCGCAGCAGCTGCTAGAAAATGCTAAGGCAAAAGGCAGAAAGATTCCAATGGCATGGCAGTGTTGTAAAGGAGGCGTTGACAGCAGATGCCTGGAACAGAACAGGGCAGGTCAGGGTTAACCCCCGAGCGTGCACAGTGGAAGTGCGGTCTGTTTGGGCTGATTTCAATGGCTGGATGGAGGATGGAGCTCCTGTGCAGCGCCAGGGCCGGGTTCTAAGGCTGTGAGCAGGGGAGAGCTCCTGTTAAAGTG
>NW_026914012.1:0-7416 GCF_034315485.1 Pezoporus occidentalis
CTTCCCTACAGCCACTAGACCTGCTAGCTGCTTTAGAGTCTCAGGCTCAATTCCCCGCTTTTATAAAAAGCACTGTAATAAGTCCAGGGCTACCTCTCGGTCCATTTTCATGGCCGGCCTTTTCCGGATCGTCTTCTTCTGGATCGTCCTCTAACCTCAGTCTCCGTATCGGCCTCCCGACGCAGCAGTGTCTGGTTCGCCCCAGCGGCGGACTCCTTTCGGTTAGTCCAAGCACCCGGGTCCATCACGCCACCGCAGCAGCATTGCCCGCGCTCCCCGGCCGCTGCCGCCGGCGCCGCTCACTCGCCGTTCCGGGTCCCTGTTCCTCAGGGCCCTGTATTCCGGGTCCCCGCTAACCAGGGCCCTGTATTCCGGGTCCCCGTTGACCGGGACCCTGTAGCCCTGGTCCCTGTTCGGGCGCCATTTGTAAGCAGCGAGGAGAAGCAAGACACACCAACCCAATATGGGTGACAAGCAAACTTCTACTTTATTTGTGGCGCACTTCGCTTATATCGGCGTGGTGTTTAGCCGCGTCTCCTAGGCACAACAGTATTGGTTGGTTCTACACAGCTTCCTTCACATTCTCCTCCCACATCTGGTTTCCGGTTACCTGTGAGGCCTACACCTTGCTTTGCTCGCACAAGGCCTCTAAGGATCCATGGCCTTGCTCTTAGAGCCATTCTGCAACACTTATGTATCAGATTTGTTTCTTCCAGTTATTCACAAATAAGAAATAGATGGAGTCTAATGTTACTTTTCCTCATTGAGCCCTCAGCCCTGTGAGAGATGACTGATTTTCCTACACAATGTGTAATGAATGCAGAGTTTTGATCTTCAGGTAGAATAGTTAAGCTTGCTGAAGGCAAAGTGGTCACCGTCTAGATGTCTGCCCCCCTCATTAATTAAATTCAGAACAGCAGGATTTTCAAGTACTGCACTTTAAGGCAAAACAAAGTCATTATCTTTCTTCTAAAGTGCTGTAGTGTGAACTGCTGCAACTGAGAAGCAATTAGCAAATGTCTTAGACCTCTTCCATCTCCCATCTTACCATCTCCCAAATGCGCAACCCGAACATGAGATTGTAAAGTTATTCTCTCCTTCTGTCTGGACTAGTGAACATTTGAAAAATTTGAGTGTGTCATAGATCATTTAAATTGAGAAACTATGCCTACTTAGAAAAATTGTCATGTATAGCTACCAATTATTGTAAAATTGACAATTGTTCCCTCACCCCATTTTTGTAGTAGTGCGCAGGGACATGGGGTACCTGCTTTTTTTTCCCCTGATTCAACTTGTGTTAAACATGGTGCAACATGCCATAGCTATTGGCTCTTTTACAGACTATTCCCATAGTGTCTTGGGTATATTTTTTTTTTTTTTTTGGAAGCTCATTTTTTAGAGTTTGTGTCCAATAGATGTTGCTCGCTTTATTTTCCAAAATATGTCCTCAGGTACCTCACTGAACAGACTCAAGATGAGGCCATTAAATTGGAACACTTCCAGACATTGATCTCTGAAATCAAGCCAAGATTTTAACTCATTCATTTAGAAACAACTTACAAAATAGGCTTATTGAGTCTTGAATATTAGCATGAAAATGCTTTCAAACAATCTTATGTTACCTCATTGCTGTAGGTTTTTAAAGACAGTGGCTTAAAGCATAACTGATACTTATTTAAGCAGGATGACAGGCTAGATGAACAAGTAGAGACCTTCCTAGTTTCTGTTGTCTGCAAAAGTGCATAGAGGAGTTATTTGTACCTAGAGTACATATATATATGCACATAAAGTGATCATACGTAATCTCCCATGAACTCGGGAGGGATTATTCTAATAAAGTTATTTAACCACCAAAAGCAAAAGACTTATGGTTACTATTTTGTATTAAAAAATGTATGATGGTATTACTGCCATAAAAAGGGAGATGCTTTTCTCGATAGGTTCTACATGACAAACAGTACCCTCATATATGTTAAATGTAATCTTAATACTGTCTACCCTTTGTACAAAAATTTATTACTGTTATGGATTCTCTACAAGATAAGCAGTTCCAGTAATTTAAATTGCTTATGTTCGGAAACAGGTAACTAAGAAGTGCTAAATTATTTACAAAAATACATTTATTAAAATAAAGGTTGAAATGTTCTTTAAGGCACAAGATCAAATAAAGACGAGTGCCTAGAGATTGTTTTCTGATCAGCAGTATCTGTTTGCGTAGATCACTGCTACCCAGAAGGGAACAATTTGCATTGTGCATCTGGTATGTGAGATTTCAGGTAAAGGTTGTCACCCAAGCACCCTTTAACAGATGAGGTCTTTGAGATCTTAAGAAGCTTGCCAGATTCATGTTTACTGTTCTCAAATGTCACTGAAAACAATTGTGATCTAATTATTAACCTGGAACTGCTAACAGGAAATGCCATTTGTGAATCATGATGACCATAAGATTTCTTTGCATTTTAGAGACACAGATGTTTGTTATACTGTATTGTTCCCATGTTGTTGTTGGGGATAATTTTTTTATGTTTATATGCATAGAGGTGTTATGTTGTATAGAGAAAGATTGTTTTAGGAAAAAATAAACACCATTGCTAACACAATAAGGATGTTTTTTTTGGGGAGGAGGTGTTGTTTTTTTTTCATTTAGGCCTACAGAAATACCACTGATTCTTAAAACTGAAATGTAATAAGGGATTTCCCATTGGAGAAACACAATCTTCCTGCTTAGAATGTTTAGCTTAAAACAGAAGGCATAATCTGTAGTTTTTTGGGGTCACAGAAGTCTTTTGATTAAATTTTGCTTTATTTTTTTCATTTAGAATTGACATTCTGTGAAATGTCAGGATTTTAAATCCTGAAAATTTCAATTTTGTTGCTTTTATACATTCTTTAATCTTAAATGGATAACCTGATTTCTTTGCATTTTAGGGATTTCTGGAAGTAGCAGGGGAAAAAATAGGAATTTGTTCCCCATGTTGTTGTTAGGGATAATTTTTTCAGCCATGTTCATAATGAGGTCACTGAATTTTTATTTTTTGGAGAATGCAATACTTGTAGTTTTTTTGTTATAGGGTGTACAAAGCCAAGTATAGAGAATCTTGGTCATTGTTTAGAAAAACCCTTTGATCTTATTCTCAAAGTTTGCATGATTTCATGGTCATAAGTTGCTTAGTGCCATCTTAGCTTGGGGAACAGCATATACTTAAAGGAACAATGAATAATTTTCCTTGGTCATTTGTTGTACATTTATTCTCAAATGATATGAGTTCTAATTTTACCTAATCACTGAGCATAGGGAATGAGTACTTGAAAGTTTTTGGTAGTATTTGTTTTAGGGGTGGGGCAGAAAGCATCATATAATGAGTATGACAAAAGTGTACACTAGAAGGTTGCGGCATAATATGCATATAAAATGAAAAAACAGGGCTTGAAGCAATTTGAACCCTTGCTGAATGCTTAAGTATATGCTGTTCCCCAAAATTATTTTTCTGCAACTAATCTGTAATACAGCTGCATACCAAGACCTAAAACAAATATTTCTATATGACTAATAAACTCAGACCATTCATTCCGGCCTTATTTAGCTAAAGCAACCTTATTCTGTCTGTGACCTCATTATGAATATGGCTGAGCTTCTAGTCTGCCATATATTATCCTTACTGCTTTTGCAGAAAGTTACTTTTCATTTTATATAAGAAGTGAGATGAACGGAATTTGAATACTCATTTCCTGACCTGTCCCTTCCCTTCCCCTGCTACTTCCAGCTAAAATCCATAGTCTGATTTTCACTGCTTTCCTTAGTACTCATTCCCTAGCCTGGCATCCACAGACCTGTCACCTATTTGTTTAGGCAGGTGGTAGCACATACTGTACTAGACCACAAGCTATAAATGTACAAGTTGACCAATAAATGTACAACAAATGACCAATACAGACTTGGAAATAGTAAGATGCTCAGTCTACCCACCTTTCCCCAGGTGGGGCTGCTAATTCACCAACCTGCTAATTTCACTAAACCAGCTTTAGATGATAGACTTCACTAAGGATATTTATCACCAGTGAAATCATGCAAACTTTGTTCTTCAGAATAAATCTAAGAATTTTTCTAAACAATCTTTCTCTATACAACATAACACCTCTATGACAAAAAAACTACAAGTATGCTACTCTGGACAAAAAAAAAAAAAAATTCAGTGCAAGTAAACATAAAAAAATTATCCCTAACAACAACATGGGGAACAAATGGTGTTATTTTTTTCCTGCTACAGTAGTAGGATTAGTAGCAAACATCTGTGTCTCTAAAATGCAAAGAAATCTTATCCAAATTAAAGATCCCAATACTAAGAATGTATAAAAGCAACAAACTTGAAATTTTCAGGATTTAAAATTTGCAACAAGGAATGAACAGGCATTTCACAGAATGTCAATTCTTAGAACTGCTTCAAAGAGAGAAAAGAGGGTGAAAGAAAGAGCAGCAAATGTTAATCCAAAAGACTTCAATGTGACAAGAACAAATGCTTGTCCTAGAGCCAGAGTTCATGATTATGCCTTCTGTTTTAAGCTAAGACTTTCTAAGCAACTTGAGCAGAAAGATGTCCATTCTTCTCCCACATTCTCCAATAGGAGAAAGAGCACTTTGAAATCCCTTATTACATTTCAGTTTTAAGAATCAGTGGTATTTCTGTAGACCTAAATGAAAAACAAACAACACCTCCCCCCCAAAAAAAAACATCCTTAAGTTGTGTTACATGGGTCATCATGATTCACAAATGTTCCTGTTAGCAGTTCACTGAGAAGCCTGCCAGGTTAATAATTAGATCACAATTGTTTTCAGTGACATTTGAGAACAGTAAACATGAATCTGGCAAGCTTCTTAAGATCTCAAAGACCTCATCTGTTAAAGGGTGCTTGGGTGACAACCTTTACCTGAAATCTCACATATGAGATGCACAATGCAAATTGTTCCCTTCTGGGTAGCAGTGATCTATGCAAACAGATACTGCTGATCAGAAAACAATCTCTAGGCACTCGTCTTTATTTGATCTTGTGCCTTAAAGAACATTTCAACCTTTATTTTAATAAATGTATTTTTGTAAATAATTTAGCACTTCTTAGTTACCTGTTTCCGAACATAAGCAATTTAAATTACTGGAACTGCTTATCTTGTAGAGAATCCATAACAGTAATAAATTTTTGTACAAAGGGTAGACAGTATTAAGATTACATTTAACATATATGAGGGTACTGTTTGTCATGTAGAACCTATCGAGAAAAGCATCTCCCTTTTTATGGCAGTAATACCATCATACATTTTTTAATACAAAATAGTAACCATAAGTCTTTTGCTTTTGGTGGTTAAATAACTTTATTAGAATAATCCCTCCCGAGTTCATGGGAGATTACGTATGATCACTTTATGTGCATATATATATGTACTCTAGGTACAAATAACTCCTCTATGCACTTTTGCAGACAACAGAAACTAGGAAGGTCTCTACTTGTTCATCTAGCCTGTCATCCTGCTTAAATAAGTATCAGTTATGCTTTAAGCCACTGTCTTTAAAAACCTACAGCAATGAGGTAACATAAGATTGTTTGAAAGCATTTTCATGCTAATATTCAAGACTCAATAAGCCTATTTTGTAAGTTGTTTCTAAATGAATGAGTTAAAATCTTGGCTTGATTTCAGAGATCAATGTCTGGAAGTGTTCCAATTTAATGGCCTCATCTTGAGTCTGTTCAGTGAGGTACCTGAGGACATATTTTGGAAAATAAAGCGAGCAACATCTATTGGACACAAACTCTAAAAAATGAGCTTCCAAAAAAAAAAAAAATATACCCAAGACACTATGGGAATAGTCTGTAAAAGAGCCAATAGCTATGGCATGTTGCACCATGTTTAACACAAGTTGAATCAGGGGAAAAAAAAGCAGGTACCCCATGTCCCTGCGCACTACTACAAAAATGGGGTGAGGGAACAATTGTCAATTTTACAATAATTGGTAGCTATACATGACAATTTTTCTAAGTAGGCATAGTTTCTCAATTTAAATGATCTATGACACACTCAAATTTTTCAAATGTTCACTAGTCCAGACAGAAGGAGAGAATAACTTTACAATCTCATGTTCGGGTTGCGCATTTGGGAGATGGTAAGATGGGAGATGGAAGAGGTCTAAGACATTTGCTAATTGCTTCTCAGTTGCAGCAGTTCACACTACAGCACTTTAGAAGAAAGATAATGACTTTGTTTTGCCTTAAAGTGCAGTACTTGAAAATACTGCTGTTCTGAATTTAATTAATGAGGGGGGCAGACATCTAGACGGTGACCACTTTGCCTTCAGCAAGCTTAACTATTCTACCTGAAGATCAAAACTCTGCATTCATTACACATTGTGTAGGAAAATCAGTCATCTCTCACAGGGCTGAGGGCTCAATGAGGAAAAGTAACATTAGACTCCATCTATTTCTTATTTGTGAATAACTGGAAGAAACAAATCTGATACATAAGTGTTGCAGAATGGCTCTAAGAGCAAGGCCATGGATCCTTAGAGGCCTTGTGCGAGCAAAGCAAGGTGTAGGCCTCACAGGTAACCGGAAACCAGATGTGGGAGGAGAATGTGAAGGAAGCTGTGTAGAACCAACCAATACTGTTGTGCCTAGGAGACGCGGCTAAACACCACGCCGATATAAGCGAAGTGCGCCACAAATAAAGTAGAAGTTTGCTTGTCACCCATATTGGGTTGGTGTGTCTTGCTTCTCCTCGCTGCTTACAAATGGCGCCCGAACAGGGACCAGGGCTACAGGGTCCCGGTCAACGGGGACCCGGAATACAGGGCCCTGGTTAGCGGGGACCCGGAATACAGGGCCCTGAGGAACAGGGACCCGGAACGGCGAGTGAGCGGCGCCGGCGGCAGCGGCCGGGGAGCGCGGGCAATGCTGCTGCGGTGGCGTGATGGACCCGGGTGCTTGGACTAACCGAAAGGAGTCCGCCGCTGGGGCGAACCAGACACTGCTGCGTCGGGAGGCCGATCCGGAGACTGAGGTTAGAGGACGATCCAGAAGAAGACGATCCGGAAAAGGCCGGCCATGAAAATGGACCGAGAGGTAGCCCTGGACTTATTACAGTGCTTTTTATAAAAGCGGGGAACTGAGCCCTGAACTTATTACAGTGCTTTTTATAAAAGCGGGGAATTGAGCCTGAGACTCTAAAGCAGCTAGCAGGTCTAGTGGCTGTAGGGAAGGCTAAGGGATTTTTTGTAGATCCTAATACAGTTTTTGAGGAGAGTGAGTGGCGAAAGTTTGGTGAAGAACTATTTGACTCAATGCTCAATGATGATAAAACGGCAAAGAAACTCGGTAAACCACGGAGAGAAGTAATAAACTAAGATACAAGGCGGAAAATAAAACTGCCGC
>NW_026914013.1:0-6671 GCF_034315485.1 Pezoporus occidentalis
GGACCAGAGGCCAAACGTTCGTGCTGTACTCACTGTGCTGCCTGCAGCTGAGAGCGACCAGCTGAGAATTTGGATTCAAATGGAGTTTTAGGTATGAAACCGAGGAGAGACTGCAATGATGGTGACACCGTTGCAAAGCAGCCTGTGTGCTGAAGAGGCCCAGCACTAGCTTTCCCTGCTGGTTCTTCTGCTGTGGGAGCAGATGCCACTGTTCTTTCTGTGCTGACTGTGTTGCTGCGCAGCAGAGAGCAGGCTCTGAACTGATTCCATTCAAATGTTTTTCCTGTATGAAAGGGAGCAGTGAAAGCAACGATGGATGCACCAATGTAAAGGTGATTGTGTGCTGAACAGGTCCAGCACCAGCTTTCAATCCTGGCTCTTCTGCTGTGGGAGCAGAAGCCAAACGTTCGTGCTGTAATCACTGTGCTGCTGGGCAGCTGAAAGCGACCAGCTGAGAATTTGGATTCAAATGGAGTTTTAGGTATGAAACCGAGGAGAGACTGCAATGATGGTGACACCGTTGCAAAGCTGCCTGTGTGCTGAAGAGGCCCAGCACTAGCTTTCCCTGCTGGTTCTTCTGCTGTGGGAGCAGATGCCACTGTTCATTCTGTGCTGACTGTGTTGCTGCGCAGCAGAGAGCAGGCTCTGAACTGATTCCATTCAAATGCTTTTCCTGTATGAAAGGGAGCAGTGAAAGCAACGATGGATGCACCAATGTAAAGGTGATTGTGTGCTGAACAGGTCCAGCACCAGCTTTCAATCCTGACACTTCTGCTGTGGGAGCAGAAGCCAAACGTTCGAGCTGTACTCACTGTGCTGCCTGCAGCTGAGAGAGACCAGCTGAGAATTTGGATTCAAATGGACTTTTAGGTATGAAACCGAGGAGAGACTGCAATGATGGTGACACCGTTGCAAAGCAGCCTGTGTGCTGAAGAGGCCCAGCACTAGCTTTCCCTGCTGGTTCTTCTGCTGTGGGAGCAGATGCCACTGTTCTTTCTGTGCTGACTGTGTTGCTGCCAGCAGAGAGCAGGCTCTGAACTGATTCCATTCAAATGCTTTTCCTGTATGAAAGGGAGCAGTGAAAGCAACGATGGACGCACCAATGTAAAGGTGATTGTGTGCTGAACAGGTCCAGCACCAGCTTTCAATCCTGACACTTCTGCTGTGGGAGCAGAGGCCAAACGTTCGTGCTGTACTCACTGTGCTGCCTGCAGCTGAGAGAGACCAGCTGAGAATTTGGATTCAAATGGAGTTTTAGGTATGAAACCGAGGAGAGACTGCAATGATGGTGACACCGTTGCAAAGCAGCCTGTGTGCTGAAGAGGCCCAGCACTAGCTTTCCCTGCTGGTTCTTCTGCTGTGGGAGCAGATGCCACTGTTCATTCTGTGCTGTGTTGCTGCCAGCAGAGAGCAGGCTCTGAACTGATTCCATTCAAATGCTTTTCCTGTATGAAAGGGAGCAGTGAAAGCAACGATGGATGCACCAATGTAAAGGTGATTGTGTGCTGAACAGGTCCAGCACAAGCTTTCCCTCCTGGCTCTTCTGCTGTGGGAGCAGAAGCCAAACGTTCGTGCTGTAATCACTGTGCTGCTGGGCAGCTGAAAGCGACCAGCTGAGAATTTGGATTCAAATGGACTTTTAGGTATGAAACCGAGGAGAGACAGCAATGATGGTGACACCGTTGCAAAGCAGCCTGTGTGCTGAAGAGGCCCAGCACTAGCTTTCCCTGCTGGTTCTTCTGCTGTGGGAGCAGATGCCACTGTTCTTTCTGTGCTGACTGTGTTGCTGCGCAGCAGAGAGCAGGCTCTGAACTGATTCCATTCAAATGTTTTTCCTGTATGAAAGGGAGCAGTGAAAGCAACGATGGATGCACCAATGTAAAGGTGATTGTGTGCTGAACAGGTCCAGCACCAGCTTTCAATCCTGGCTCTTCTGCTGTGGGAGCAGAGGCCAAACGTTCGTGCTGTACTCACTGGGCTGCTGGGCAGCTGAAAGCGACCAGCTGAGAATTTGGATTCAAATGGAGTTTTAGGTATGAAACCGAGGAGAGACTGCAATGATGGTGACACCGTTGCAAAGCAGCCTGTGTGCTGAAGAGGCCCAGCACTAGCTTTCCCTGCTGGTTCTTCTGCTGTGGGAGCAGATGCCACTGTTCTTTCTGTGCTGACTGTGTTGCTGCCAGCAGAGAGCAGGCTCTGAACTGATTCCATTCAAATGCTTTTCCTGTATGAAAGGGAGCAGTGAAAGCAACGATGGATGCACCAATGTAAAGGTGATTGTGTGCTGAACATGTCCAGCACAAGCTTTCCCTCCTGGCTCTTCTGCTGTGGGAGCAGAAGCCAAACGTTCGTGCTGTACTCACTGTGCTGCTGGGCAGCTGAAAGCGACCAGCTGAGAATTTGGATTCAAAAGGAGTTTTAGGTATGAAACCGAGGAGAGACTGCAATGATAGTGACACCGTTGCAAAGCTGCCTGTGTGCTGAAGAGGCCCAGCACTAGCTTTCCCTGCTGGTTCTTCTGCTGTGGGAGCAGATGCCACTGTTCTTTCTGTGCTGACTGTGTTGCTGCGCAGCAGAGAGCAGGCTCTGAACTGATTCCATTCAAATGCTTTTCCTGTATGAAAGGGAGCAGTGAAAGCAACGATGGATGCACCAATGTAAAGGTGATTGTGTGCTGAACAGGTCCAGCACAAGCTTTCCCTCCTGGCTCTTCTGCTGTGGGACCAGAGGCCAAACGTTCGTGCTGTACTCACTGTGCTGCCTGCAGCTGAGAGCGACCAGCTGAGAATTTGGATTCAAATGGACTTTTAGGTATGAAACCGAGGAGAGACTGCAATGATGGTGACACCGTTGCAAAGCAGCCTGTGTGCTGAAGAGGCCCAGCACTAGCTTTCCCTGCTGGTTCTTCTGCTGTGGGAGCAGATGCCACTGTTCTTTCTGTGCTGACTGTGTTGCTGCCAGCAGAGAGCAGGCTCTGAACTGATTCCATTCAAATGCTTTTCCTGTATGAAAGGGAGCAGTGAAAGCAACGATGGATGCACCAATGTAAAGGTGATTGTGTGCTGAACAGGTCCAGCACCAGATTTCAATCCTGGCTCTTCTGCTGTGGGAGCAGAAGCCAAACGTTCGTGCTGTAATCACTGTGCTGCTGGGCAGCTGAAAGCGACCAGCTGAGAATTTGGATTCAAATGGAGTTTTAGGTATGAAACCGAGGAGAGACTGCAATGATGGTGACACCGTTGCAAAGCAGCCTGTGTGCTGAAGAGGCCCAGCACTAGCTTTCCCTGCTGGTTCTTCTGCTGTGGGAGCAGATGCCACTGTTCATTCTGTGCTGACTGTGTTGCTGCGCAGCAGAGAGCAGGCTCTGAACTGATTCCATTCAAATGCTTTTCCTGTATGAAAGGGAGCAGTGAAAGCAACGATGGATGCACCAATGTAAAGGTGATTGTGTGCTGAACAGGTCCAGCACCAGCTTTCAATCCTGACACTTCTGCTGTGGGAGCAGAGGCCAAACGTTCGTGCTGTACTCACTGTGCTGCCTGCAGCTGAGAGAGACCAGCTGAGAATTTGGATTCAAATGGACTTTTAGGTATGAAACCGAGGAGAGACTGCAATGATGGTGACACCGTTGCAAAGCAGCCTGTGTGCTGAAGAGGCCCAGCACTAGCTTTCCCTGCTGGTTCTTCTGCTGTGGGAGCAGATGCCACTGTTCTTTCTGTGCTGACTGTGTTGCTGCCAGCAGAGAGCAGGCTCTGAACTGATTCCATTCAAATGCTTTTCCTGTATGAAAGGGAGCAGTGAAAGCAACGATGGATGCACCAATGTAAAGGTGATTGTGTGCTGAACAGGTCCAGCACCAGCTTTCAATCCTGACACTTCTGCTGTGGGAGCAGAGGCCAAACGTTCGTGCTGTACTCACTGTGCTGCCTGCAGCTGAGAGTGAGCAGCTGAGAATTTGGATTCAAATGGAGTTTTATGTATGAAACCGAGGAGAGACTGCAATGATGGTGACACCGTTGCAAAGCAGCCTGTGTGCTGAAGAGGCCCAGCACTAGCTTTCCCTGCTGGTTCTTCTGCTGTGGGAGCAGATGCCACTGTTCATTCAGTGCTGACTGTGTTGCTGCCAGCAGAGAGCAGGCTCTGAACTGATTCCATTCAAATGCTTTTCCTGTATGAAAGGGAGCAGTGAAAGCAACGATGGATGCACCAATGTAAAGGTGATTGTGTGCTGAACAGGTCCAGCACAAGCTTTCCCTCCTGGCTCTTCTGCTGTGGGAGCAGAAGCCAAACGTTCGTGCTGTACTCACTGTGCTGCCTGGGCAGCTGAGAGTGACCAGCTGAGAATTTGGATTCAAATGGAGTTTTAGGTATGAAACCGAGGAGAGACTGCAATGATGGTGACACCGTTGCAAAGCAGCCTGTGTGCTGAAGAGGCCCAGCACTAGCTTTCCCTGCTGGTTCTTCTGCTGTGGGAGCAGATGCCACTGTTCATTCAGTGCTGACTGTGTTGCTGCCAGCAGAGAGCAGGCTCTGAACTGATTCCATTCAAATGCTTTTCCTGTATGAAAGGGAGCAGTGAAAGCAACGATGGATGCACCAATGTAAAGGTGATTGTGTGCTGAACAGGTCCAGCACAAGCTTTCAATCCTGGCTCTTCTGCTGTGGGAGCAGAAGCCAAACGTTCGTGCTGTACTCACTGTGCTGCCTGCAGCTGAGAGCGACCAGCTGAGAATTTGGATTCAAATGGACTTTTAGGTATGAAACCGAGGAGAGACTGCAATGATGGTGACACCGTTGCAAAGCAGCCTGTGTGCTGAAGAGGCCCAGCACTAGCTTTCCCTGCTGGTTCTTCTGCTGTGGGAGCAGATGCCACTGTTCTTTCTGTGCTGACTGTGTTGCTGCCAGCAGAGAGCAGGCTCTGAACTGATTCCATTCAAATGCTTTTCCTGTATGAAAGGGAGCAGTGAAAGCAACGATGGATGCACCAATGTAAAGGTGATTGTGTGCTGAACAGGTCCAGCACAAGCTTTCCCTCCTGGCTCTTCTGCTGTGGGAGCAGAAGCCAAACGTTCGTGCTGTACTCACTGTGCTGCTGGGCAGCTGAAAGCGACCAGCTGAGAATTTGGATTCAAATGGAGTTTTAGGTATGAAACCGAGGAGAGACTGCAATGATGGTGACACCGTTGCAAAGCAGCCTGTGTGCTGAAGAGGCCCAGCACTAGCTTTCCCTGCTGGTTCTTCTGCTGTGGGAGCAGATGCCACTGTTCTTTCTGTGCTGACTGTGTTGCTGCGCAGCAGAGAGCAGGCTCTGAACTGATTCCATTCAAATGCTTTTCCTGTATGAAAGGGAGCAGTGAAAGCAACGATGGATGCACCAATGTAAAGGTGATTGTGTGCTGAACAGGTCCAGCACAAGCTTTCAATCCTGGCTCTTCTGCTGTGGGAGCAGAAGCCAAACGTTCGTGCTGTACTCACTGTGCTGCCTGCAGCTGAGAGCGACCAGCTGAGAATTTGGATTCAAATGGACTTTTAGGTATGAAACCGAGGAGAGACTGCAATGATGGTGACACCGTTGCAAAGCAGCCTGTGTGCTGAAGAGGCCCAGCACTAGCTTTCCCTGCTGGTTCTTCTGCTGTGGGAGCAGATGCCACTGTTCTTTCTGTGCTGACTGTGTTGCTGCGCAGCAGAGAGCAGGCTCTGAACTGATTCCATTCAAATGCTTTTCCTGTATGAAAGGGAGCAGTGAAAGCAACGATGGATGCACCAATGTAAAGGTGATTGTGTGCTGAACAGGTCCAGCACCAGCTTTCAATCCTGGCTCTTCTGCTGTGGGAGCAGAAGCCAAACGTTCGTGCTGTACTCACTGTGCTGCCTGCAGCTGAGAGCGACCAGCTGAGAATTTGGATTCAAATGGAGTTTTAGGTATGAAACCGAGGAGAGACTGCAATGATGGTGACACCGTTGCAAAGCAGCCTGTGTGCTGAAGAGGCCCAGCACTAGCTTTCCCTGCTGGTTCTTCTGCTGTGGGAGCAGATGCCACTGTTCATTCTGTGCTGACTGTGTTGCTGCGCAGCAGAGAGCAGGCTCTGAACTGATTCCATTCAAATGCTTTTCCTGTATGAAAGGGAGCAGTGAAAGCAACGATGGATGCACCAATGTAAAGGTGATTGTGTGCTGAACAGGTCCAGCACAAGCTTTCAATCCTGGCTCTTCTGCTGTGGGAGCAGAAGCCAAACGTTCGTGCTGTACTCACTGTGCTGCTGGGCAGCTGAGAGAGACCAGCTGAGAATTTGGATTCAAATGGAGTTTTAGGTATGAAACCGAGGAGAGACTGCAATGATGGTGACACCGTTGCAAAGCAGCCTGTGTGCTGAAGAGGCCCAGCACTAGCTTTCCCTGCTGGTTCTTCTGCTGTGGGAGCAGATGCCACTGTTCTTTCTGTGCTGACTGTGTTGCTGCCAGCAGAGAGCAGGCTCTGAACTGATTCCATTCAAATGCTTTTCCTGTATGAAAGGGAGCAGTGAAAGCAACGATGGATGCACCAATGTAAAGGTGATTGTGTGCTGAACAGGTCCAGCACCAGCTTTCAATCCTGACACTTCTGCTGTGGGAGCAGAGGCCAAACGTTCGTGCTGTACTCACTGTGCTGCCTGCAGCTGAGAGTGAGCAGC
>NW_026914014.1:0-3985 GCF_034315485.1 Pezoporus occidentalis
ATATAAAGGTGATTGTGTGCTGAACAGGTCCAGCACAAGCTTTCAATCCTGGCTCTTCTGCTGTGGGAGCAGAAGCCAAACGTTCGTGCTGTACTCACTGTGCTGCTGGGCAGCTGAAAGCGACCAGCTGAGAATTTGGATTCAAATGGAGTTTTAGGTATGAAACCGAGGAGAGACTGCAATGATGGTGACACCGTTGCAAAGCAGCCTGTGTGCTGAAGAGGCCCAGCACTAGCTTTCCCTGCTGGTTCTTCTGCTGTGGGAGCAGATGCCACTGTTCTTTCTGTGCTGACTGTGTTGCTGCCAGCAGAGAGCAGGCTCTGAACTGATTCCATTCAAATGCTTTTCCTGTATGAAAGTGAGCAGTGAAAGCAACGATGGATGCACCAATGTAAAGGTGATTGTGTGCTGAACAGGTCCAGCACCAGCTTTCCCTCCTGGCTCTTCTGCTGTGGGAGCAGAGGCCAAACGTTCGTGCGGTGCTAACTGTGCTGCCTGCAGCTGAGAGCGACCAGCTGAGAATTTGGATTCAAATGGACTTTTAGGTATGAAACCGAGGAGAGACTGCAATGATGGTGACACCGTTGCAAAGCAGCCTGTGTGCTGAAGAGGCCCAGCACTAGCTTTCCCTGCTGGTTCTTCTGCTGTGGGAGCAGATGCCACTGTTCATTCTGTGCTGACTGTGTTGCTGCGTAGCAGAGAGCAGGCTCTGGACTGATTCCATTCAAATGCTTTTCCTGTATGAAAGTGAGCAGTGAAAGCAACGATGGATGCACCAATGTAAAGGTGATTGTGTGCTGAACAGGTCCAGCACCAGCATTCCCTCCTGGCTCTTCTGCTGTGGAAGCAGAGGCCAAACGTTCGTGCTGTACTCACTGTGCTGCCTGCAGCTGAGAGAGACCAGCTGAGAATTTGGATTCAAATGGAGTTTTAGGTATGAAACCGAGGAGAGACTGCAATGATGGTGACACCGTTGCAAAGCAGCCTGTGTGCTGAAGAGGCCCAGCACTAGCTTTCCCTGCTGGTTCTTCTGCTGTGGGAGCAGATGCCACTGTTCATTCTGTGCTGTGTTGCTGCGCAGCAGAGAGCAGGCTCTGGACTGATTCCATTCAAATGCTTTTCCTGTATGAAAGGGAGCAGTGAAAGCAACGATGGATGCACCAATATAAAGGTGATTGTGTGCTGAACAGGTCCAGCACAAGCTTTCAATCTGGCTCTTCTGTGGTGGGAGCAGAGGCCAAACGTTCGTGCTGTACTCACTGTGCTGCTGGGCAGCTGAAAGCGACCAGCTGAGAATTTGGATTCAAATGGAGTTTTAGGTATGAAACCGAGGAGAGACTGCAATGATGGTGACACCGTTGCAAAGCAGCCTGTGTGCTGAAGAGGCCCAGCACTAGCTTTCCCTGCTGGTTCTTCTGCTGTGGGAGCAGATGCCACTGTTCATTCTGTGCTGACTGTGTTGCTGCGCAGCAGAGAGCAGGCTCTGGACTGATTCCATTCCACTGCTTTTCCTGTATGAAAGGGAGCAGTGACAGCAACGATGGATGCACCGATGTAAAAGTGACTGTGTGCTGAACAGGTCCAGCACCAGCTTTCCCTCCTGGCTCTTCTGCTGTGGGAGCAGAGGCCAAACGTTCGTGCTGTACTCACTGTGCTGCCTGCAGCAGAGAGCGACCAGCTGAGAATTTGGATTCAAATGGACTTTTAGGTATGAAACCGAGGAGAGAGTGCAATGATGGTGACACCGTTGCAAAGCAGCCTGTGTGCTGAAGAGGCCCAGCATTAGCTTTCCCTGCTGGTTCTTCTGCTGTGGGAGCAGATGCCACTGTTCATTCTGCGCTGACTGTGTTGCTGCGCAGCAGAGAGCAGGCTCTGAACTGATTCCATTCAAATGATTTTCCTGTATGAAAGGGAGCAGTGAAAGCAACGATGGATGCACCAATGTAAAGGTGATTGTGTGCTGAACAGGTCCAGCACAAGCTTTCAATCCTGGCTCTTCTGCTGTGGGAGCAGAGGCCAAACGTTCGTGCTGTACTCACTGTGCTGCCTGCAGCTGAAAGCGACCAGCTGAGAATTTGGATTCAAATGGACTTTTAGGTATGAAACCGAGGAGAGACTGCAATGATGGTGACACCGTTGCAAAGCAGCCTGTGTGCTGAAGAGGCCCAGCACCAGCTTTCCCTGCTGGTTCTTCTGCTGTGGGAGCAGATGCCACTGTTCATTCTGTGCTGTGTTGCTGCGCAGCAGAGAGCAGGCTCTGGACTGATTCCATTCAAATGCTTTTCCTGTATGAAAGGGAGCAGTGAAAGCAACGATGGATGCACCAATATAAAGGTGATTGTGTGCTGAACAGGTCCAGCACAAGCTTTCAATCCTGGCTCTTCTGCTGTGGGAGCAGAAGCCAAACGTTCGTGCTGTACTCACTGTGCTGCTGGGCAGCTGAAAGCGACCAGCTGAGAATTTGGATTCAAATGGACTTTTAGGTAGCAGTGAAAGCAACGATGGATGCACCAATATAAAGGTGATTGTGTGCTGAACAGGTCCAGCACAAGCTTTCAATCCTGGCTCTTCTGCTGTATGAAACCGAGGAGAGACTGCAATGATGGTGACACCGTTGCAAAGCAGCCTGTGTGCTGAAGAGGCCCAGCACTAGCTTTCCCTGCTGGTTCTTCTGCTGTGGGAGCAGATGCCACTGTTCTTTCTGTGCTGACTGTGTTGCTGCCAGCAGAGAGCAGGCTCTGAACTGATTCCATTCAAATGCTTTTCCTGTATGAAAGGGAGCAGTGAAAGCAACGATGGATGCACCAATGTAAAGGTGATTGTGTGCTGAACAGGTCCAGCACCAGCTTTCCCTCCTGGCTCTTCTGCTGTGGGAGCAGAGGCCAAACGTTCGTGCGGTGCTAACTGTGCTGCCTGCAGCTGAGAGCGACCAGCTGAGAATTTGGATTCAAATGGACTTTTAGGTATGAAACCGAGGAGAGACTGCAATGATGGTGACACCGTTGCAAAGCAGCCTGTGTGCTGAAGAGGCCCAGCACTAGCTTTCCCTGCTGGTTCTTCTGCTGTGGGAGCAGATGCCACTGTTCATTCTGTGCTGACTGTGTTGCTGCGTAGCAGAGAGCAGGCTCTGAACTGATTCCATTCAAATGCTTTTCCTGTATGAAAGTGAGCAGTGAAAGCAACGATGGATGCACCAATGTAAAGGTGATTGTGTGCTGAACAGGTCCAGCACCAGCATTCCCTCCTGGCTCTTCTGCTGTGGAAGCAGAGGCCAAACGTTCGTGCTGTACTCACTGTGCTGCCTGCAGCTGAGAGAGACCAGCTGAGAATTTGGATTCAAATGGAGTTTTAGGTATGAAACCGAGGAGAGACTGCAATGATGGTGACACCGTTGCAAAGCAGCCTGTGTGCTGAAGAGGCCCAGCACTAGCTTTCCCTGCTGGTTCTTCTGCTGTGGGAGCAGATGCCACTGTTCATTCTGTGCTGACTGTGTTGCTGCGCAGCAGAGAGCAGGCTCTGGACTGATTCCATTCAAATGCTTTTCCTGTATGAAAGGGAGCAGTGAAAGCAACGATGGATGCACCAATATAAAGGTGATTGTGTGCTGAACAGGTCCAACACCAGCTTTCCCTCCTGGCTCTTCTGCTGTGGGAGCAGAGGCCAAACGTTCGTGCTGTACTCACTGTGCTGCCTGCAGCTGAGAGCGACCAGCTGAGAATTTGGATTCAAATGGACTTTTAGGTATGAAACCGAGGAGAGACTGCAATGATGGTGACACCGTTGCAAAGCAGCCTGTGTGCTGAAGAGGCCCAGCACTAGCTTTCCCTGCTGGTTCTTCTGCTGTGGGAGCAGATGCCACTGTTCATTCTGTGCTGTGTTGCTGCGCAGCAGAGAGCAGGTTCTGGACTGATTCCATTCAAATGCTTTTCCTGTATGAAAGGGAGCAGTGAAAGCAACGATGGATGCACCAATATAAAGGTGATTG
>NW_026914015.1:0-6783 GCF_034315485.1 Pezoporus occidentalis
AGGTGGTCGCTTTCACTTGCCCAGCAGCACAGTGAGTACAGCACGAACGTTTGGCTTCTGCTCCCACAGCAGAAGAGCCATGATTGAAAGCTTGAGTCAGCACAGAATGAACAGTGGCATCTGCTCCCACAGCAGAAGAACCAGCAGGGAAAGCTAGTGCTGGGCCTCTTCAGCACACAGGCTGCTTTGCAACGGTGTCACCATCATTGCAGTCTCTCCTCGGTTTCATACCTAAAACTCCATTTGAATCCAAATTCTCAGCTGGTCGCTCTCAGCTGCAGGCAGCACAGTGAGTACAGCACGAACGTTTGGCCTCTGCTCCCACAGCAGAAGTGTCAGGATTGAAAGCTGGTGCTGGACCTGTTCAGCACACAATCACCTTTACATTGGTGCATCCATCGTTGCTTTCACTGCTCCCTTTCATACAGGAAAAGCATTTGAATGGAATCAGTTCAGAGCCTGCTCTCTGCTGGCAGCAACACAGTCAGCACAGAAAGAACAGTGGCATCTGCTCCCACAGCAGAAGAACCAGCAGGGAAAGCTAGTGCTGGGCCTCTTCAGCACACAGGCTGCTTTGCAACGGTGTCACCATCAGTGGTCGCTTTCAGTTGCCCAGCAGCACAGTGAGTACAGCACGAACGTTTGGCTTCTGCTCCCACAGCAGAAGTGTCAGGATTGAAAGCTTGTGCTGGACCTGTTCAGCACACAATCACCTTTACATTGGTGCATCCATCGTTGCTTTCACTGCTCCCTTTCATACAGGAAAAGCATTTGAATGGAATCAGTTCAGAGCCTGCTCTCTGCTGCGCAGGAACACTGTCAGCACAGAATGAACAGTGGCATCTACTCCCACAGCAGAAGAACCAGCAGGGAAAGCTAGTGCTGGGCCTCTTCAGCACACAGGCTGCTTTGCAACGGTGTCACCATCATTGCAGTCTCTCCTCGGTTTCATACCTAAAACTCCATTTGAATCCAAATTCTCAGCTGGTCGCTTTCAGCTGCCCAGCAGCACAGTGAGTACAGCACGAACGTTTGGCTTCTGCTCCCACAGCAGAAGAGCCAGGATTGAAAGCTTGTGCTGGACCTGTTCAGCACACAATCACCTTTACATTGGTGCATCCATCGTTGCTTTCACTGCTCCCTTTCATACAGGAAAAGCATTTGAATGGAATCAGTTCAGAGCCTGCTCTCTGCTGCGCAGCAACACAGTCAGCACAGAAAGAACAGTGGCATCTGCTCCCACAGCAGAAGAACCAGCAGGGAAAGCTAGTGCTGGGCCTCTTCAGCACACAGGCTGCTTTGCAACGGTGTCACCATCATTGCAGTCTCTCCTCGGTTTCATACCTAAAACTCCATTTGAATCCAAATTCTCAGCTGGTCGCTCTCAGCTGCAGGCAGCACAGTGAGTACAGCACGAACGTTTGGCTTCTGCTCCCACAGCAGAAGAGCCAGGATTGAAAGCTTGTGCTGGACCTGTTCAGCACACAATCACCTTTACATTGGTGCATCCATCGTTGCTTTCACTGCTCCCTTTCATACAGGAAAAGCATTTGAATGGAATCAGTTCAGAGCCTGCTCTCTGCTGCGCAGCAACACAGTCAGCACAGAAAGAACAGTGGCATCTGCTCCCACAGCAGAAGAACCAGCAGGGAAAGCTAGTGCTGGGCCTCTTCAGCACACAGGCTGCTTTGCAACGGTGTCACCATCATTGCAGTCTCTCCTCGGTTTCATACCTAAAACTCCATTTGAATCCAAATTCTCAGCTGGTCTCTCTCAGCTGCCCAGCAGCACAGTGAGTACAGCACGAACGTTTGGCTTCTGCTCCCACAGCAGAAGAGCCAGGATTGAAAGCTTGTGCTGGACCTGTTCAGCACACAATCACCTTTACATTGGTGCATCCATCGTTGCTTTCACTGCTCCCTTTCATACAGGAAAAGCATTTGAATGGAATCAGTTCAGAGCCTGCTCTCTGCTGCGCAGCAACACAGTCAGCACAGAATGAACAGTGGCATCTGCTCCCACAGCAGAAGAACCAGCAGGGAAAGCTAGTGCTGGGCCTCTTCAGCACACAGGCTGCTTTGCAACGGTGTCACCATCATTGCAGTCTCTCCTCGGTTTCATACCTAAAACTCCATTTGAATCCAAATTCTCAGCTGCTCACTCTCAGCTGCAGGCAGCACAGTGAGTACAGCACGAACGTTTGGCCTCTGCTCCCACAGCAGAAGTGTCAGGATTGAAAGCTGGTGCTGGACCTGTTCAGCACACAATCACCTTTACATTGGTGCATCCATCGTTGCTTTCACTGCTCCCTTTCATACAGGAAAAGCATTTGAATGGAATCAGTTCAGAGCCTGCTCTCTGCTGGCAGCAACACAGTCAGCACAGAAAGAACAGTGGCATCTGCTCCCACAGCAGAAGAACCAGCAGGGAAAGCTAGTGCTGGGCCTCTTCAGCACACAGGCTGCTTTGCAACGGTGTCACCATCATTGCAGTCTCTCCTCGGTTTCATACCTAAAACTCCATTTGAATCCAAATCCTCAGCTGGTCGCTTTCAGCTGCCCAGCAGCACAGTGAGTACAGCACGAATGTTTGGCTTCTGCTCCCACACCAGAAGAGCCAGGATTGAAAGCTTGTGCTGGACCTGTTCAGCACACAATCACCTTTACATTGGTGCATCCATTGTTGCTTTCACTGCTCCCTTTCATACAGGAAAAGCATTTGAATGGAATCAGTTCAGAGCCTGCTCTCTGCTGCGCAGCAACACTGTCAGCACAGAACGAACAGTGGCATCTGCTCCCACAGCAGAAGAACCAGCAGGGAAAGCTAGTGCTGGGCCTCTTCAGCACACAGGCTGCTTTGCAACGGTGTCACCATCATTGCAGTCTCTCCTCGGTTTCATACCTAAAACTCCATTTGAATCCAAATTCTCAGCTGGTCTTTCAGCTGCCCAGCAGCACAGTGAGTACAGCACGAACGTTTGGCTTCTGCTCCCACAGCAGAAGAGCCAGGAGGGAAAGCTTGTGCTGGACCTGTTCAGCACACAATCACCTTTACATTGGTGCATCCATCGTTGCTTTCACTGCTCCCTTTCATACAGGAAAAGCATTTGAATGGAATCAGTTCAGAGCCTGCTCTCTGCTGGCAGCAACACAGTCAGCACAGAAAGAACAGTGGCATCTGCTCCCACAGCAGAAGAACCAGCAGGGAAAGCTAGTGCTGGGCCTCTTCAGCACACAGGCTGCTTTGCAACGGTGTCACCATCATTGCAGTCTCTCCTCGGTTTCATACCTAAAACTCCATTTGAATCCAAATTCTCAGCTGGTCGCTTTCAGCTGCCCAGCAGCACAGTGAGTACAGCACGAACGTTTGGCTTCTGCTCCCACAGCAGAAGAGCCAGGAGGGAAAGCTTGTGCTGGACCTGTTCAGCACACAATCACCTTTACATTGGTGCATCCATCGTTGCTTTCACTGCTCCCTTTCATACAGGAAAAGCATTTGAATGGAATCAGTTCAGAGCCTGCTCTCTGCTGGCAGCAACACAGTCAGCACAGAAAGAACAGTGGCATCTGCTCCCACAGCAGAAGAACCAGCAGGGAAAGCTAGTGCTGGGCCTCTTCAGCACACAGGCTGCTTTGCAACGGTGTCACCATCATTGCAGTCTCTCCTCGGTTTCATACCTAAAACTCCATTTGAATCCAAATTCTCAGCTGGTCTCTCTCAGCTGCAGGCAGCACAGTGAGTACAGCACGAACGTTTGGCTTCTGCTCCCACAGCAGAAGAGCCAGGAGGGAAAGCTTGTGCTGGACCTGTTCAGCACACAATCACCTTTACATTGGTGCATCCATCGTTGCTTTCACTGCTCCCTTTCATACAGGAAAAGCATTTGAATGGAATCAGTTCAGAGCCTGCTCTCTGCTGCGCAGCAACACAGTCAGCACAGAACGAACAGTGGCATCTGCTCCCACAGCAGAAGAACCAGCAGGGAAAGCTAGTGCTGGGCCTCTTCAGCACACAGGCTGCTTTGCAACGGTGTCACCATCATTGCAGTCTCTCCTCGGTTTCATACCTAAAAGTCCATTTGAATCCAAATTCTCAGCTGCTCACTCTCAGCTGCAGGCAGCACAGTGAGTACAGCACGAACGTTTGGCCTCTGCTCCCACAGCAGAAGTGTCAGGATTGAAAGCTGGTGCTGGACCTGTTCAGCACACAATCACCTTTACATTGGTGCATCCATCGTTGCTTTCACTGCTCCCTTTCATACAGGAAAAGCATTTGAATGGAATCAGTTCAGAGCCTGCTCTCTGCTGCGCAGCAACACAGTCAGCACAGAACGAACAGTGGCATCTGCTCCCACAGCAGAAGAACCAGCAGGGAAAGCTAGTGCTGGGCCTCTTCAGCACACAGGCTGCTTTGCAACGGTGTCACCATCATTGCAGTCTCTCCTCGGTTTCATACCTAAAAGTCCATTTGAATCCAAATTCTCAGGCTGGTCGCTCTCAGCTGCAGGCAGCACAGTGAGTACAGCACGAACGTTTGGCTACTGCACCCACAGCAGAAGAGCCAGGATTGAAAGCTTGTGCTGGACCTGTTCAGCACACAATAACCTTTACATTGGTGCATCCATCGTTGCTTTCACTGCTCCCTTTCATACAGGAAAAGCATTTGAATGGAATCAGTTCAGAGCCTGCTCTCTGCTGCGCAGCAACACAGTCAGCACAGAAAGAACAGTGGCATCTGCTCCCACAGCAGAAGAACCAGCAGGGAAAGCTAGTGCTGGGCCTCTTCAGCACACAGGCTGCTTTGCAACGGTGTCACCATCATTGCAGTCTCTCCTCGGTTTCATACCTAAAACTCCATTTGAATCCAAATTCTCAGCTGGTCGCTTTCAGTTGCCCAGCAGCACAGTGAGTACAGCACGAACGTTTGGCTTCTGCTCCCACAGCAGAAGAGCCAGGATTGAAAGCTTGTGCTGGACCTGTTCAGCACACAATCACCTTTACATTGGTGCATCCATCGTTGCTTTCACTGCTCCCTTTCATACAGGAAAAGCATTTGAATGGAATCAGTTCAGAGCCTGCTCTCTGCTGCGCAGCAACACAGTCAGCACAGAACGAACAGTGGCATCTGCTCCCACAGCAGAAGAACCAGCAGGGAAAGCTAGTGCTGGGCCTCTTCAGCACACAGGCTGCTTTGCAACGGTGTCACCATCATTGCAGTCTCTCCTCGGTTTCATACCTAAAACTCCATTTGAATCCAAATTCTCAGGTGGTCGCTTTCAGTCTGGACCTGTTCAGCACACAATCACCTTTACATTGGTGCATCCATCGTTGCTTTCACTGCTCCCTTTCATACAGGAAAAGCATTTGAATGGAATCAGTTCAGAGCCTGCTCTCTGCTGCGCAGCAACACAGTCAGCACAGAAAGAACAGTGGCATCTGCTCCCACAGCAGAAGAACCAGCAGGGAAAGCTAGTGCTGGGCCTCTTCAGCACACAGGCTGCTTTGCAACGGTGTCACCATCATTGCAGTCTCTCCTCGGTTTCATACCTAAAACTCCATTTGAATCCAAATTCTCAGCTGGTCGCTTTCAGCTGCCCAGCAGCACAGTGAGTACAGCACGAACGTTTGGCTTCTGCTCCCACAGCAGAAGAGCCAGGATTGAAAGCTTGTGCTGGACCTGTTCAGCACACAATCACCTTTACATTGGTGCATCCATCGTTGCTTTCACTGCTCCCTTTCATACAGGAAAAGCATTTGAATGGAATCAGTTCAGAGCCTGCTCTCTGCTGGCAGCAACACAGTCAGCACAGAAAGAACAGTGGCATCTGCTCCCACAGCAGAAGAACCAGCAGGGAAAGCTAGTGCTGGGCCTCTTCAGCACACAGGCTGCTTTGCAACGGTGTCACCATCATTGCAGTCTCTCCTCGGTTTCATACCTAAAACTCCATTTGAATCCAAATTCTCAGCTGGTCGCTTTCAGCTGCAGGCAGCACAGTGAGTACAGCACGAACGTTTGGCTTCTGCTCCCACAGCAGAAGAGCCAGGATTGAAAGCTTGTGCTGGACCTGTTCAGCACACAATCACCTTTACATTGGTGCATCCATCGTTGCTTTCACTGCTCCCTTTCATACAGGAAAAGCATTTGAATGGAATCAGTTCAGAGCCTGCTCTCTGCTGGCAGCAACACAGTCAGCACAGAAAGAACAGTGGCATCTGCTCCCACAGCAGAAGAACCAGCAGGGAAAGCTAGTGCTGGGCCTCTTCAGCACACAGGCTGCTTTGCAACGGTGTCACCATCATTGCAGTCTCTCCTCGGTTTCATACCTAAAACTCCATTTGAATCCAAATTCTCAGCTGGTCGCTCTCAGCTGCCCAGCAGCACAGTGAGTACAGCACGAACGTTTGGCTTCTGCTCCCACAGCAGAAGAGCCAGGATTGAAAGCTTGTGCTGGACCTGTTCAGCACACAATCACCTTTACATTGGTGCATCCATCGTTGCTTTCACTGCTCCCTTTCATACAGGAAAAGCATTTGAATGGAATCAGTTCAGAGCCTGCTCTCTGCTGGCAGCAACACAGTCAGCACAGAAAGAACAGTGGCATCTGCTCCCACAGCAGAAGAACCAGCAGGGAAAGCTAGTGCTGGGCCTCTTCAGCACACAGGCTGCTTTGCAACGGTGTCACCATCATTGCAGTCTCTCCTCGGTTTCATACCTAAAACTCCATTTGAATCCAAATTCTCAGCTGCTCACTCTCAGAGAAGAGCCAGGATTGAAAGCTGGTGC
>NW_026914016.1:0-9185 GCF_034315485.1 Pezoporus occidentalis
TGCATGGCAATGTCCTGGGCCCTTCAGGACAGAGCAAATGGCACCACATTTCTATATAAGGGAGACCAAACCTGACCTGGGGCATTTCACTGCATCTGTCTCCTTCCCTTCAACTTAAATGATAGTTTTCCCCACCACTTCTAGGAAAACATGCAAAGAAAGTGGTTTCTTAGTCCTTCAATTATCTTATATGTTTTCCCCCTATATGAAGTTTTAGTCCAACTGAAAGGAAAACTAAAATACCTCTTTTAAGAGTGTTGGGAGGAGGGATTAGGAGATCTGAAGTCGTTTCACCTTCTTCGAATTTAGATAATTAAAAGCTGAGTCATTAAATCACAGTTTTGTGTCTCCATCTGTGCTCAGTGAAGGTGTGTTTCTGTATCTTTAGCATTTGTTCAGATAAAAAGAGCAGTTTCAAGAGTTCAAGTTGGAAGACTCATACACAGAGTGTCCTCCCCTCACTGTGTTTCCATCCCCATCAGAGGCTGGGGTCAGGCTGCATGAACTGGGCTCCTTTTAGACTCATTGAATGAACCAGGTTGGAAAAGCCCTTCAAGCTCATCCAGTCAAACCCTTACAACAGCACTGCCAAGGCCACCACTAACCCATGGCACTGAGGGCCTTGTCTATAGGGTTTTATAAACACTTGCAGGGCCGGTGCCTGCAGCCCTGCCCTGGGCAGCCTGTTCCAATGCCTGAGCACCCTCTGGGGCAGGAATTGTTCCTCAGCTCCATCTAAACCTTCTCTGGTGCATCTTGAGGCCGTTTCCTCTTGTCCTGTCTTTTGGATTAAAACAAACTGAAAATAGATTTGAGGGGGCAACTGATGCAGTTTGACCTCTAGGAGGCCTTCAGATCCTGACCGGAATTAGTTTAATCCAGAGAAAGCTATTCTGAGATGCACATACCATGGACAGAGTCTATGGTACAAGTCCTTCTGATGTTCAGACCTGCTCTGGACCACATCCATCCTCACCAGCTGTCCTAGGATGTGATAAAACATCCTCTTAATCCCATCCATTCTAGTAGGGTCCTGACTATCTCATAACTAGGCAAGGAATTTTAGATGTTGAGTCAGGTGACCCATGCTTATTCTCCAATCCCAAATTCATAATGGTAGGAAAATCACATTTATGAAAGCCAGTCAGACATGGAGGATGGATGTAGTGGACTTCAACTTGCCTCAGTTTAACAGTTTAAGAACATTTTTAACAGGTAAAGAACTAAAGAGAGACACAAATTGTAAGCGGCGAGGAGAAGCAGACAGGCCAACCCAATATGGGTGATAAGCAACTTCTCGTTTATTTGTGACGCAGTTCACACATATATAGGAGTGGTATTCAGCCACTCCTTCGTGGCATAACAGTATTGGTTAACCCCCACAGCTTCCTCCACATTCTCCTCCCATGTCCGGTCTCTGTCCACCTGTGGGGGCCACCCCCTGCCTTGCTTGCACAGTCCTCCAGAACTCTATGGTTCTGCTCTTAGAGTCATTCTGCAACAATTCCCCCCTTTTTCTTTGTGCAAGCAAGGCATTATGGGTTATTCTGTTCACCTGTTTTATCACACAACTATAAACAAGTCTAATAGCTACGATGATTAACCTAACAATGATACATAAGTGCAATACCCTTAAACAGTGTTTTACTCAACCCGTAATGCCCCGTGAAAACAACCATCTAACTATTCTTAGAATACTGTTCATTTACTATTGCTGGGTAAGCTGAGCCAGGGTTCTCAGCTGTACGTACATTGAATTAGTGTAATCAAAGACTCTACAACACATTCCAACAAACTTCTCAGCCATGTCCCTGTTCCAACAACAAAAGGTTTTGCGGTGTTGCATGTCTAACAGTCAATATTAAGACAAATCAGAAATTGCCTTCGATGTAGTCTTGTCTGCTTAGCAACTCAGCAACCCAGCCTGCTTAGTTGAGCCAAGGCCCCGGCTTGCACCGTGCCTGGTAGGAGGAAAGAAACTGATATAATAGAGTCAAGTGAGCAAAACTTACGTACGATCTACAGTTTAACAGTGAGGCTAAAAATAAGGCACTTTAAGCACCTTAAGTGGTGCTGTCACTGAAGTGCTAAGGGTCGGCGAAGTCAGTCCTCCAGCAACAAGGTCCCTTTTCCTTATTGAAGGATTGCTCGGCCAGGCTGGATCGCTGCAGATCCAAACATTCTGCTGAGCAGCCTCGAGGGATGATCGGTAGAGCAGGAAGTATTGCGGGAAGCTTACCCGAACCACACGCTGACGTTCCTGTAATCTAAAGGATTAGAACTTACACCTTTTATAGCATTATCCACCTTGGCTTAGGCACTTGTTCAGCTAAGTATTACGCATGCACCCGTTCGCACGGCCCTTAACAATTTTACTCCCAAGGTCCATTTGGGCAATAAGCGAATATGGTGCCCCAGCGTCCCAATTGTCTGTTGAGTTGTTGAAGTTGGTAGTGCTACAACGACATGGCAGACCGGCAAGGGTCAATTGCTTATCACAATACCAACCAAACGTATTGGAAATGGTTCACCAGGGGAAGGTGAGGCAAGGCAAATGGCATTTTTCCCTGCAACTCAACCGTCATCCCCCACCCGTTGTTCCTGGGCTGCGGAGGTAGACGGTTGATCGTTTTCGGAGTCTTTTTTCCTGTCAGGAAGAGCAGAAGAAGATAAGGATACTGTTTTGGTCCACTTCGCAGGAACCCATTGCGTACCTGTGGATGTAAGCACACACATATAACCTCGCCCCATGTACTTCACTTCTGCCGGGCCCTGCCATAAGCCCGTGCTAGGATCACGGTACATGACCATCATAGGCGCCTCCGATTCCGACGCTGCGGCTCGGCCATGCACTTGAGCAGGGGGAGAGTCCTGATCTGCAAAAATGCACAAGTAGTTCAAAACAAACAGCGCCTTAGACAGTCTCTCTTGCACATCGCGAACATCACTGAACTTTTCAAGGTACCGTTTCAGGGTTTGATGCGCCCGCTCAACTATAGCCTGTCCCGTTGGCGAATGGGGAATGCCAGTCACATGTTTGACTCCCCATTTTTGACAAAACTGGCGCATTCTCTCACCTACATAGGCGGGCCCATTGTCCGTTTTTATCTGCTGAGGGACTCCCATAACGGCAAAACAGCTAGTTAGATGCCGCACTACATGGGAACCCCTTTCTCCTGTCTGGGCCGTGGCCCACAGAAATCTGCTATGTGTGTCAATTGTGACGTGCACATACTTAAGGCGTCCAAATTGTGGCACGTGCGTGACGTCCATCTGCCATACTTCACAAGGGCCCAAACCCCGAGGGTTCACCCCAATTCCCAGTCCTGGTCCATGATGGCTGCAGCTGGGGCAGGCCCTGACAATACCTCTCGCTTCCTCCATGGTAATCTTAAATTGACGGAATAGTCCCTTAGCATTCTGGTGGAAGATGTTGTGGGCCTCTCTGGCTTTTATGAAGTCGCTCAGGGGTGCAACAATGGAAACTAATTGATCTGCTCTGTCATTGCCTTCACCCAACCCCTGAGACCATTTATGACTCCGAATGTGGATGATGGCGTAAGCACACTCCCGCTGACGAATGGCTGCCTGCAGCTGACGCAGCAGGTCAAACAACCGTCGGTTTCGACACTCTCTGAGCCGAGCATCCTCAATACGCTGAACCACACCTGTGACATACATAGAATCAGAGATTACATTTATCTCTGTGTGATGCCAGTTCAAGAAGGTCCAGACGACCGCCGCTAGCTCTAAAGTCTGCAGTGAGTCCTCCGCTTCCGCGGCCAGTATCTGCTGGTGCCATGTCTCACCCTGGATCCAAGTCACAGCGGCGCGCCGAGACTTCTTCCCAGCGTCTGTAAAAACCATTACTGCATTGGCCAGCGGGCGCTCACTCCTTTTTGGGATCTTTATCCATTCTTGCTGGCTGATCCAGCGCAAGGTAGTGGATTGCAGTTGCTCTACCTTAAGGTCCGCAGCCTGAGACAACAGGCTGACTTGTAATGCCTGTGAGTGCTGGAGATACCACTCAAGATCCTGCCGTTTTATTGGCAGGTAAATAGTTCCGGGTTCCTGGGCCGTTAATTGCAACACCCTCATTCGGCCCTTTTGAACCAATTCTGCTAAATTTTCTATTTTCTGTTGAATAGTAGTTTTGGGCTGGACAGCAGTAAAAAGCCACTCCAATATCTTCACCTCCTCCCCCCTTTTCTTTTTGCACTGTGTCAGTGCACCCAAGAATTGCTTAGGGCCTTGTAGTATTGTAAGGTCTACAGGAAGGTCTGGGTCTCTACGGTCAACCCATCTCTGTATGATTTGTGTGCTGATGCGCTGAATGGTTAGCCGCTGTTCCGACGTGGGTCGCACCGGTCGTGCTGGGTCAGTACCCTGCAACAGGGGTCTCAGAGTGTCAATGTCATCATTTGAAATGCCCACGACAGGACGCAGCCATTGTATATCTCCAAGTAAACGCTGTGCGTCATGTAGGGTCGAGATTTGAATGTGAAGCTGCAGTTTCTGTGGTCGCACCTGACCTTCTGTAATATGCCAACCTAAATATTTCCAAGCAGGGCCGCGCTGAATTTTTTCAGCCGCAATAACAAGTCCTTGTTTGCTCAGTTGCTGCTCCAATAAAGTCTCTTGGTCCGTCGTGAAGGGATGATTTTGGGCGAATAAAATATCGTCCATATAATGATAAATTAATGTTCCCGGCCACATCCGACGAAGGGGCTGGAGCGCATTGGCCACAAATAGCTGACACAGGGCAGGGCTATTTTTCATTCCCTGTGGCAGTACTGTCCATTCAAAACGGCGAAAAGGTGCTGCTTTATTTGGCATTGGCAAGGTAAAAGCGAATCGTGCGGTATCTAATGGATGCAGCTTAATTGTGAAAAAACAGTCTTTAAGATCAATAACCAGGAGGTGCCAACCCTCTGGGAGCATAGCAGGGTTGGGCAAACCTGGTTGCAAGGCACCCATCGCTTGGATCTGTGCATTCACAGCTCTCAAGTCCTGTAGCAGTCTGTATTTCCCTGATTTCTTTTTTATAACAAAAATTGGCATATTCCAGGGGCTCATGGAAGGTCGTAGGTGTCCCTGTTGTAATTGTTCCTGTACTAAAAGCTGTGCTTGCTCTAGACTTTCCTTTTTCAGCGGCCACTGCTCGACCCACACCGGAGTGTTCGTAGTCCATGTGAGCTGGATCGGGAAAGTCCATTGTGCAGCGACCGCTCCTAAAAATGCTGGTTAGTAAGCACCAGTCCCAGCTGGTCTAGCACATCTCGACCGATTAAGGCATTTACCCCAGTGGGGAGCGGCATAATGGTTGCATAGATAGAAGCAACCTGACCTTCAAGAGACACCTGTATTAAATCAGAACTGCGCTGCACAGAAGCAGTGCCACCAACACCCTCAACTCCACCCAGGGTGGGGTGGCACGGCCACCAGTGTGGCCACTTGTCAGTGTTTATTATGGTGATATCTGCTCCAGTGTCCAGTAATGCCGGTAAATTTAGACGCTCGTTCCCTCGAGACCATGTGGAGTCCACTACAGGTCTGGTAGTCATTGGGACAGTTAGCATTACCAGGCCTCCCGTGGAGCCAAATCCTTGGGACCCCCGCTTGGCCAAGGAACCAGTACTTTGCATTGCAGCAGTTAATTGTGGCAAGGGGACTAGCTGGGCAATCTTGCTCCCTACAGGGATATGAATCGGGGGAAATAGTGTTTGAGCTACAATGCAAATTTCTCCAGTAAAGTCTGCATCAATCAGTCCAGGTAATATGAACAGACCCTTCAGTCCACTGGAGGATCGCCCAAGCAGCAATGCTCCATGGGCCTGTCCATTTATCATTAGTGGTCCTCGGACTGCTGTGGGGATCTTACGTGGCCGTTGATCAATGAGGGTCGCGTCTACTGCGGTTGCCAGGTCCAGGCCGAGGCTCCCTCTAGTGGCGGGCTGCAGGTTGGCTGCGGGTAGCTGCTCCCGGCTGCTGGTGTCGCTGTTGGCGCTGGCCACTGGGCGGCAGTCGACGGTGTCGCACTTGGCGGTGACCACTGGGTGGCGGCCTGAGCAGGGGCCGCAATTGTTATCTGCACGCGGCGGCCATTCGCGCTCGTCTGTCCGTTTCCCGGGCCGTTGCAAGCTTCTGTGCTGTGGCTATTTCGGTGACAATTAGAACACCAAACAGTCCTTCTGCAGTACCGTTTCAAGTGTCTTCCGCCACATCTGTAGCAGCGCATCTGCGGCTTGCATTCGCTTCTTGGTTGTGCCGGCACTACGTTGTTGGACCGGAGAGGACCCAGCGCTGCAAAAGCCTGTACCTGAGCCTGCGCTGCCTCCCTCTGTGCCTGAGCTATCTCTTTTCCCATTTCCTTAACAGTTTCTACAAGTAGTGCCTGCGGTCCTACTGGCACCCTGCTCATGCGTTCTAACATGAGTTCTATGGTGGCATCTGCGGGTAGGGTAACTAAAATGCTCTTTGTATAAGCATTGCTATTTTCCATGACACACTGGCGCAGCAGCGGACCCCTCATATATTCCGGAGTGTCTGCTAAGCCGATGGCTGTGGTTACTTTGTCCACAAAATCAGCAAATGTTTCATCTTTTCCCTGTTTAATGGACATGTACGAGGGGGTAGGGGGCGCCGTGCGCACTTTTTGCATGGCTTCCCGGGCAGTACGCATGGATTCCAGACA
Organism: Pezoporus occidentalis; assembly: GCF_034315485.1. Classification (NCBI taxonomy): domain Eukaryota; kingdom Metazoa; phylum Chordata; class Aves; order Psittaciformes; family Psittacidae; genus Pezoporus; species Pezoporus occidentalis. The sequence goes on from NW_026914016.1 coordinate 6,695, forward strand.
GACATCTGGCCCCATTTGCACCTGAATGTCTGCACTAGCAAATCGCCCAGTTCCCATCAATTGTTCTGTAGTAACACCAAACAGCGGGTCGTTTTGGCCTCTGGGCAGGTGTGATGATCTGTCACAGAGCTGTTGCCAATGCGCCTGCCACAATAGCTGCTGCGCTTGTGTCATTATCATTCTAATTATACCCTTAATATCCTCAGGACATAGCACTGTACCACTCCAAATATAACTTAACATTTGTTTAGTGGGCTCACCGTGCAGTCCTGATTCATTTACCGTACTTCGTAATTGAGTTAAAAATTTCCAATCTAGGGCATAGTGAGTTCCCTGTGTTCCTCCCAGTCCATCTGGTTCGTATCGGACTGGGAAGGCTTGCAAATCTTCCAGATCTCTCGCTAGGGTGTAGTCTTTATTTTCTACTGCGTATTTCAAAATGGCGTCCCAGTCGATCCGACATCGGGACACCGCCCTCCCTCTTCCGGACCCCCCGACATCCATTACACGTATGCCTTCTATCACAGTCTCTTTGTCCTTCTCAAAGTCCCTACTGTCTGAATCCCTCTGCTTTTCAGAGCTCGACTGGGGGGTTGGGGGCGCAGGGAGTTGCGCATCCTCCGCTGCACCTTCTGATGAGGAGGGAGGGGGAGAAAGGGAGGGGGAAAAACCCTGCGCTCCGAGCACAGGCAGAGCCCCGCAAGTCGGGGGAAACGAGTTATAATCTTCCCCCGGCCTTAACCGACCGGGGACGTCTGTCCCTAGCTTCTCTGTTGCTACAGCGGCGATTTTCTTTTCCGCCTTGTATTTTTTTATGCAATTTATCACTTCTCTCCAGGGTTTACCGAGTTTCTTTGCCGTTTTATCATCATTTAGCATTGAATCAAATAATTCATCACCAAACTTTCGCCACTCACTCTCCTCAAACACTGTATTAGGATCCGCAAAGAATCCTTTAGCCTCCCCTAAAGCCACCAGACCCGCTAGCTGCTTTAGAGTTTCAGGCTTAAGTCCCCGCTTTTCTAAAAAGCGCTGTAATAAGTCCAGGGCTACCTCTCGGTCCATTTTCATGGCCAGCCTTTTCCGGATCGTCTTCTTCTGGGTCGTCCTGTAATCTCGGTCTCCGGATCGGCCTCCCGACGCAGCAGTGTCTGGTATACCCCAGCGGCGGACTTTTTCGGCTAATCGCAGCACCCGGGTCCGTCACGCCGCCGCCGCAGCATTGCCCGCGCTGCCCGGCCGCTGCCGCCGGCGCCGCTCTCTCGCCGTTCCGGGTCCCCGTCGACCGGGGCCCTGTATCCCGGGTCCCCGCTAGTCGGGGCCCTGTATCCCGGGTCCCCGCCGGGGCCCTGTCTGGGTCCCCCGGGTCCCCGTTCCTGGGTCCCCGTTAAACCGGGTCCCTGTATCCTGGGGGTCCCCGTTAAACCGGGTCCCTGTATCCTGGGTCCCCGTTAAACCGGGTCCCTGTATCCTGGGTCCCCTGGGTCCCCGTTAAACCGGGTCCCCGTCTGGGTCCCCGTCGGCCGGGGCCCTTTATCCGGGTCCCTGTCGACCGGGGCCCTGTATCCCGGGTCCCCGCTAGTCGGGGCCCTATATCCTGGGTCCCCGCTAGTCGGGGCCCTATAATCCGGGTCCCCAGCGACCAGGGCCCTGTATCCCGGGTCCCCGCTAGTCGGGGCCCTATATCCTGGGTCCCCGCTAGTCGGGGCCCTATATCCCGGGTCCCCAGCGACCAGGGCCCTGTAATCCGCGTCCCTGTTCGGGCGCCATTTGTAAGCGGCGAGGAGAAGCAGACAGGCCAACCCAATATGGGTGATAAGCAACTTCTGGTTTATTTGTGACGCAGTTCACACATATATAGGAGTGGTATTCAGCCACTCCTTCGTGGCATAACAGTATTGGTTAACCCCCACAGCTTCCTCCACATTCTCCTCCCATGTCCAGTCTCTGTCCACCTGTGGGGGCCACCCCCTGCCTTGCTTGCACAGTCCTCCAGAACTCTATGGTTCTGCTCTTAGAGTCATTCTGCAACAACAAATAAATCCATCCCAAGACAACTAATAACAAGAAATTCAATGTATGAAGTGTCCTTGAGGAGGTTGAAAAGTGAAGAGAAATGCAATGAGCTTCCCCAGCTCCCTTTATTAGGGGTCAAAAGTAGGAAGGGACAAAGCACCCCATTAGCAAGAACCACATGATCTGCACATGTCATGAAGACAGGGATGTGTCTTTAAGGGGAGAGTAGGACCAAGCTTGCATGGGCACAGAAAGCCCTCCAGCAGGCCCAAAATCCAGGCTTTCACAATACAAGCACTCACAGCTGTTTCCATCACAAGTGATGCTGCTCACTTTGCCAAAGCAAGAAGTGGTCCTTGGGGACCAAGCACCCTTCCAGGAGTCATCAGCTTTAACAAGACCTTCTGGGGTTTACCAAGGAAGTTTCCTCATCACCACAAAAGTTTCTCAGAAAACTTCCTCATGACTTCCCTTA
>NW_026914017.1:0-7276 GCF_034315485.1 Pezoporus occidentalis
CCCCCATTGCCACCCGTTACCCCCATTCCCAACTCACTTCCCACTGCTCCGCACTGGATCCAAAGATGGGGCTGGGGATGCCCCGGTCCCGCCGCACATCCGGTTGCGGCTCCCATTGAGGCTCCAGGGACCCCGGGTTCGAGCCCCGAGCTCCCGGGTTCGAGCCCCGAGCTCCCGGGTTCGAGCCCCGGTGCCCCCGGAGCAGCGGCGAGAGCCGGGGGGGGGAAGCCCCGGTGCCCCCCCCACGGAGCAGCGCCCCCAGCACCGAGCGGCGCCGCTCCCGTAGCAGCACCGGGGCCCGGTGCAACAGCGCCCCCAAGCGGGCGGCCAGGACCCGCGCTATGGGGTGTTGGGGGGCGGGCACTGGGACCCCCAAGTTAGGGGGCGCCCACTTTGTGCCCCCCAAGGTATGGGGCAGGCTCTGGAAGTCCCTTATGTATTGGTTAAGTTTCCTTTTTATACATTCTTAAGGTGACCCCTCTCCTTTATTTATTGGTTAAGTTTGAGCTATATCTAACCCTTTTTTTGCGCAATACTGACTCTTTTTAAGCCATTTTGGCCATTCCCAAACCCTTTCTGTCCAGGTCTTACCAATGTCTTTCTAGTTCTAACCTGGTTTTGCCCTTTCCTCACTTGGTTTAAACCATTTTTGGCCCCTTCTAACCCATTTTAAGTCTTTTTTGGCTATTTCTAAACAATTGCTGGTCATTCTTATTTTTGCCAATTTCTTACCAGTTTTATGCCATTTTTGACTAAGTCTGAACAGTTTCTTGCCATTTCTAGTTTGGTTTAATCTTTTTGTAGCTATTTCTAAACTGGTTTAGACTAGTTCTGACCCTTTTTTGCCCAGTTCTATCTCTTTTTAAGTCATTTTGGCCATTTCCAAACCATTTCTGTCCATTTCTTACTAATTTCCTGTCATTTCTAACCCATTTTTGCCCTTTCCTGACTTGGTTTAAACCATTTTTGGCTTTTTCTAACCCATTTTAAATCTTTTTTTGGCTATTTCTAAGCAACTGCTGGTCATTCTTGTCTTATTTTTGGCCATTTCTTGCAGGTTTTATTCCATTTTTGGCTAAATCTGAACTATTTATGGAAGTTTCTAGCCTGGTTTAAGTCTTTTTTGGCTATTTCTAAACAATTGCTGGTCATTCTTACCTTATTTTTGCCCATTTTTTGTAGGTTTTGTTCCTTTTTTGGCTAAATCTGAACTATTTATGGAAGTTTCTAGCCTGGTTTAAGCTTTTCTTACCAATTTCTAGACTGGCTTGAGCTATATCTAACCCTTTTTTGCGCAGTACTGACTCTTTTTAAGCCCTTTTGGCCATTCCCAAACCCTTTCTGTCCAGGTCTTACCAATGTCTTTCTATTTCTAACCTGGTTTTGCCCTTTCCTCACTTGGTTTAAACCATTTTTGGCCCTTTCTAACCCATTTTAAGTCTTTTTTGGCTATTTCTAAACAATTGCTGGTCATTCTTATCTGATTTTTGCCAATTTCTTACCAGTTTTATGCCATTTTTGACTAAGTCTGAGGAGTTTCTTGCCATTTCTAGTTTTTTTAGCCATGGCTATTTCTGGTTTAATCAATTTCTTACCAGTTTTATTCCATTTTTGACTAAGTCTGAAAAGTTTCTTGCCATTTCTAGTTTGCTTTAATCTTCTCGTAGCTTAAACTGGTTTAGACTAGTTCTGACCCTTTTTTGCCCAGTTCTATCTCTTTTTAAGTCATTTTGGCCATTTCCAAACCATTTCTGTCCATTTCTTACTAATTTCCTGTCATTTCTAACCCATTTTTGCCCTTTCCTGACTTGGTTTAAACCATTTTTGGCTTTTTCTAACCCATTTTAAATCTTTTTTTGGCTATTTCTAAGCAACTGCTGGTCATTCTTGTCTTATTTTTGGCCATTTCTTGCAGGTTTTATTCCATTTTTGGCTAAATCTGAACTATTTATGGAAGTTTCTAGCCTTGTTTAAGTCTTTTTTGGCTATTTCTAAACAATTGCTGGTCATTCTTACCTTATTTTTGCCCATTTTTTGTAGGTTTTGTTCCTTTTTTGGCTAAATCTGAACTATTTATGGAAGTTTCTAGCCTGGTTTAAGCTTTTCTTACCTATTTCTAGACTGGCTTGAGCTATATCTAACCCTTTTTTTGCGCAATACTGACTCTTTTTAAGCCATTTTGGCCATTCCCAAACCCTTTCTGTCCAGGTCTTACCAATTTCTTTCTATTTCTAACCTGGTTTTGCCCTTTCCTGACTTGGTTTAAACCATTTTTGGCCCTTTCTAACCCATTTTAAGTATTTTTTGGTCTATTTCTAAGCAATTGCTGGTCATTCTTATCTTATTTTTGCCCATTTCTTGCCTGTTTTAAGCCATTTTATGGCAATTTCTGAACTATTCTGAACTATACTGAACTGAATATTCTAAACTGGCTTGAGCTATATCTAACACTTTTTTTGCGCAATACTGACTCTTTTTAAGCCATTTTGGCCATTTTCAATCCATTTTTCAACATTTCTTACCAATTTATTTCTATTTCTAACCCGTTTTGGCCCTTTCCTGACTTGGTTTAAACCATTTTTGGTTCTTTATAACCCATTTCAAATCTTTTTTTGGCTATTTCTAAGCAATTGCTGGTCATTCTTATTTTTGGCGATTTCTTGCAGGTTTTATTACATTTTTGGCTAAATCTGAACTATTTATGGAAGTTTCTAGCCTGGTTTAAGCTTTTCTTAGCTATTTCTAAACTGGCTTGAGCTATTTCTAACCCTTTTTTTGCGCAATACTGACTCTTTTTAAGCCATTTTGGCCATTCCCAAACCCTTTCTGTCCAGTTCTTACCAATTTCTTTCTATTTCTAACCTGGTTTTGCCCTTTCCTGACTTGGTTTAAACCATTTTTGGCCCTTTCTAACCCATTTTAAATCTTTTTTGGCTATTTCTAAGCAATTGCTGGACATTCTTATCTATTTTTCCTATTTCTTAGTAATTTTATGCATTGTTGACTAAGTCTGAACTGTTTCTTGCCATTTCCAGCCTGGTTTAACCTTTTTCTAGCTATTTCTAAACTGGCTTGAGCTATTTCTAACCCTTTTTTGCCCAATTCTAACTCTTCTTAAGTCATTTTGGCCATTTCCAAGCCATTTTTTTCCTGTTCTTACCAATTTCTTTCTGTTTCTATACCATTTTTGCCTATTTCTAACCAGGTTTAAACCATTTTTGGCTCTTTCTGACTCTTTTTAAGTTTTTTTTGGCTATTTCTAAACAATTGCTGGTCATTCTTGTCTTATTTTTGCCCATTTTTTCTTGCAGGTTTTATTCCATTTTTGGCTAAATGTGAACTATTTATGGAAGTTTCTAGTCTGGTTTAAGCTTTTCTTACCTATTTCTAAACTGGCTTGAGCTATTTCTAACCCTTTTTTGCGCAATACTGCCTCTTTTTAAGCCCTTTTGGCCATTTTCAAAGGATTTTTCTCCATTTCTTACAAATTTCTTTCTATTTCTAACCCGTTTTGGCCCTTTCCTGACTTGGTTTAACCCATTTTTGCTTCTTTATAACCCATTTTAAATCTTTTTTTTTGGCTATTTCTAAGCAATTGCTGGTCATTCTTATCTTATTTTTGCTCATTTCTTGCAGGTTTTATTCCATTTTTGGAATTAAATTTAATTATTATTTACACTTTCATGCTTCTTTGTGCAGTTGTGAAAGAATAAATACCCATAAAGTCTCAGAAGTGACACTTATCCTGGGCTGAGTCGTGGTAGCGATGTGGTTTTCTCCCCTGACCTGTCCCAGATAACTGGAACTATAGATGCTTGTCACTCCAGGCAATGTATTGTCCCCTCTGGTTTGTGCTCTGTGGAGAGATGAGGTTATTGTGCAGCCCTGAAACTCTTGGGCTTCAACCTTTGGGGTCCCACTCAACCTCACATGAGATTCAAACAGCTTGTTTCTTAACATGCCCTGGAGAATGTTACTAAATCACAGAATCACGCAGTGCTTTGGGTTAGAAGGGACTTTAAAGCTCACCTAGTTCCACCCCACCTACCTTCCACTAGCCCAGGCTGCTTGAAGCTGGTTGCTGTGTTAGTAGAACAAGTCCACCTGGTTCCTGGTGTGGTGTTTTATTTATTTATTTAAGTATATTTTCTGTCTTAAATCTAAAACTGAAAGGTCAGAGTCCGATGGGAAGAGGGGTAAAAAGCAGAATTACAGGAATGCAAGAATTAACGTGTGGACGCTTGTGTCAGTTTTAAGCTCAGCAGGTCTGTGGCTGAACTGTGCCACAGCGTTTAAACTGTGATGCTTGGATCTAAATGGTTGTAATTCCTTGTCTTGAAAGAGAGAGAATGTGAGGTCGAGGAAGGAGGTGTTGGAATGAGCTTGACTCAAGAGAACGCTGGGAGGAAGGAGGAGGGTGGGAAGTGAGAGATGATAACCCCAGCTCTGAGAGAAGCGCTCACAAAACAAGGTGAGGTTCTGCAAAGAGCAGATGGTGGCCCAGGCTTTGAAGTCTTAGTGGTGGACTTTTAGCAAGCCAAGTGAGAGACGGTGTTCTTTGTTAGAGGTACTGCTGTGGACCCTCAGTCATGGCAGGCTCTGAGCAGGGGCAGGAGAGGGCTTAGGCAGGGGCCGTTGGTACCTGCTCATTTCAGGGAGGAACCTGCAGCTGGGTAATACACCCGAGTGTGATGCACTCTGAGTGTGGTGAGTGTATCAGAGTTCAAAGGGTTTAATGTAGCTGCTAAGCAGCTTGGGAGAGAAGATGATAGTCCCACATGCCTTTAGCTCCTTTAGGGTGTGTGTTCCTCTAAGACTACTTAAAGATCAGCTTTGCCTCTGCTTTTACTGTTTCAATCTCTGATTTTGTTACTGAAACTTTATTTGCAGAGAAGAAGGTAGTTCAAATGAACTTTACCAATCCACTGCTGATCAGATGAGTGGCCTTCCAACAAGCTGTAGAGAACTTAATGGCCTTTTCAAAACAAAGGAGGACAAGCTTGAGAAGAGCTGGCCTGAGGGCCCTGCAGTTCAGAAGCCTCAGTTCTGAGTGGCAGAGCCAGGAGAAGGGTGATGGGAGCTTCTGTTCAGTTGGAGACTGAAGGCAGTTTAGTTTAATTTCTTTTATTTCTTAGGATGAGAATGTGTTGAATTTTTCTTGCTTGCTAAATCAATAGAATCTCTCCTGATGCTGCTGAGACCACAGTTCTGCTATTGCACTGGAGGCAGCTTGCTTCAGAGCTGGGCTCTGATTTTCTAACTGTGTCCTGTGTGAGTCCAGCAGCTGTGGGATCCCAACACCTTTGCTCCCCAAGATTGGTCTGAGCTTTTGTCAATGACTGGTGATGTGTTTGCCCACGGTCATTGTTTTTTTTTGCACTGGCATTAGTACAGCTATAAAATAAAGAGCCATTCATTACATTCGTAGTGTGAAGGAGCAAAGTGAAGGCTTGGCAAGGAGTGGCAGTGACTTTCGTCTCCTCTTTGTGTGCATCATGGTGCTGCTGGGACCAGTGGAGAGGTTATAGGGGACTGGTTCAAAACATCTTTTCAGTTTCAACTCTGAAGGCTGCAGTGTGGCAGGGAGCCTGCAGTGTGCTGCAGAGCAGCCGCAGCACTGTTACAACCTTAGATTTCTTGTTTATTCATTTATTTAGTTCCTAGTGTCTGTGTTTGCTCCAGAAGTCTCATTGTTCTGCCTGCCTGCAGGCCGTTGAGGGGACTGGTGGTTCTGGCAGGCGTGGAGTGGGCTGCTGGAGACAGGGCTGTCTAGAAGTGGGCAGTGGGGAGGGAAGCGTTCTTGTCTGCAGCAAGTCCCCTGCTTCTTAGGTTGGAGGGGCTGCTGCCCCTATGGAAGGGTGCACCAAGTCCCCCCAGGCAGCTCAGGTGTTGCTTTGCCACAGAGGGGCCCGAGATGGGCTGGTGAGACTGCCCTGGCTGTTCTGTGGTGCAGGGCCTGTGCTGGCTCTGCGTTGTGCCGTGGCAGTCACAGGGGTGTTTCACACCGGTTCACTTTCTGACCGCATCTGTATTGGTTTGGTTTTGGGCAGTGAATGAAACTGTGCTTTTCTCACTTCACCGATTCAGAATGAAATTAATTGTGCTGAAACACTTGACTGAATTTAAATTTTAGAGTAATTCTTGTGCCTCTTCCTTCATTGATGCATCTGTTAAAACTGTATGGTTTTGTTCTCTTGAATTTGTTTGGGGTTCTGTGTTGGGTTTTTTTCCCTCCCAGAAAGAGGCATAAGGTCACGGTCACTCACTATTTCATTAGAATTAGCTTTTTTCAGGGACTGTGACCTTACCTTGTTGAAGCCACTTTGGCAGCTTTTTACCCGTACGGAAAACAACTTGTGTCATGACATGGCCAAGCCTGGGATTCTTCTTCCTCTTCGTCGTGCGCTTGCAGAACTCTTCCTTGTTACAGAAAACAGAGTTAGTGTAAGCAGTTCCTGTACTTGCACCCCTCCTCTCCCCAGTGCCCAGAATGATATGTAATTCAGTGTTAAATTAAAAGCAGTTTTCCTTTCCCTTGGCAAAGTTCATCAGAGCTTTAGAACCATTAAATGCTTCAGAAACATGACAAACTTTCTCTTGTGGAGTCTGGCAGCAAATTCTACTAGAGGGGCCATGCTGTTGCCATATCCATTGTGGAGCCTTATATAATAGTCATGACTCCTCCTTATGCACTTCAGGCAGCAAGCCCTAAAGCCACTCTTTATTCTGAGAGGAATGCTGCTTTAATAATTAATTTAAAGGTATTTAAATGTGCTTTTCCTTGAGTTGGTTTTGCACATTACGTAGGAACAGTCTGTAAGGAACTGATTTCTGTGTTCACAAAGTGTGTTCTAGTCAGGGAGAGTCTTCTGTGTAGTTCAGATACCTTTGGTTCATGGGGACTACTGTAATGATCAGCATTTTAATGATAATGAGTAGGATGATATCTTTACTAGAAGTGTTGGTGTTCACTGAAGGCTTTGTTGCAGGAGCTTGGATCTCTACAAGAGTATTTGCTTGCCTTAAATACTGAAGATCAACTTCATCGCTGCACAGCACAGGTCATAAGATTGCACAACCTCAGTGATGTGTGGTTTTGCAATATCTTTCTGACAGGCAGAGATAATGAATGGTTTCTGACTGCCCAGTGCAGTTGTATAAAGCAGAGATAAATGTACTTTGACTTCCCAATACCCTGAAAGGCTTCTGAAATACGTGAATGAGCTACGCACAAATGTTCTCCTTTCCTAGTCAGCTGATGTGCCACAAAGTGGCT